>NC_068356.1:84867307-84881981 GCF_020536995.1 Dreissena polymorpha
ACATTATTGTTTTGGTGTCATCAATGTTGAGACTTAAATGTTGCTTCTGGAGTGGAAACAATGTTTTCTTTAAGATCTGACCCATTAAGATAGTTTTACACTCGCACTCCATATTGAAACTTTCTGCATACTACGAAATTGAATCAACATTGAGAAATAAGTGTGGCTTTCGTTTTTTAAACAATGATTGTCTTGTACATGACCTGATTATATCGTTTTTTTTGAACGCAAAGAGTCAAACTCGGCTAGATATTGTCATCATGAGATTCTTTGAGATTGAATCATATATGCAGCTTCTTGTAAAGAGACAGAGTTTACCATATTTTGGACGCGTGTGACAAACATTAATGCTTGGCCAATCTATTAGTGTTATAAACTGTCTGACCCAATTTTATGAAGAGTGAGTTATCAATGTGGCCTCTAGGACGGCAACAACAATTTATTAACATTTGACCTAGTGACCAGATGTTTGAACGCAATCGAAACCGAGTCGACGTCGGCTTTGATAATGTCCAGTTATTCATTGTGGCCAAGTTTTAATCGTGATTGGGTTATGAAGTTGGCGCCTAGAGCGATATCAAGTTTTTATAAGATGTCGCATTTGTACCTTGTATTGATACACGTGCACCATATTCAAACTTGGTCCAGGTATTGTCAAGACAAAAAGTCAGTTGTATTATTATATATGTGGTATTAAGTATGGAAATAATGTTCTTCTAAGATTAGGCATGTATTTAACCCGCGTTACATATATATAACTTCCTCGATATTATTAATATGAGCATTCTATAAAAAAAAACTAAGTAATGATTGTGTCATAAATGTGGCTTCATAAGTCGTAACACATTTTCTCTAAGATTTTGGCATAGGTTTTTGACGCAGCACTCATACTACATATTGCCATGATAACCATTTACACCATGTGGTATTAGTAGTAGATACAAATTGTGACTTCTAGAGTTTTTACGACCTAACCGCACCACATAAGACATACAACGACGGGCGCAATATAGACTGACCAAAATAGCTCATCAAGAGCACTTCTAACAAAAGGTGAGCAAGCATTGCTGTAGCTTAGATCACCATCTTGAAACGGTCAATTCCAAGATGAACGAACGTCACTATAAGCTCTCAATTAACCGCACGCGTATTTAAAATATACAACTTAACAAGTCGATGCAGGGTTTAATTAACTATTGAATTGCAAACGAGTATCAGCAAGCTCCTGATTATTTTACGAGATTTTAAGACCAAAGTATATCATGCTGGCCCTCTGATATCATGTCAACCATGGCGTCAGTAAGTCGGTAATTTAGGATTTTCTCAAAAGTCGGTAATTGGTAATATGGTACATTACCGATATCTCGTTCTATGGAAATGTTCGGAGAGAGCAGTTTTAACGTACGACGTCGACATTTAAAAGGGTGTGTCAATTTGTTTGAAAACATATATACCATACTGAAAACAAAATGCGGTATTAGTAATAGTAGAAGTGGAAGTAGAAGTAGGAGTAGTAGTAGTAGTAGTAGTAGTAGTAGTAGTAGTAGTAGTAGTAGTAGTAGTAGTAGTAGTAGTAGTAGTAGTAGTAGTAGTAGCAGTAGTAGTATGAGTATTAATATTATTGTCTCGTTTTCAGTTAATGCATGCAGATGTTTCCATTGAAACAAGCAAAGTGATGGACATCCTTGGATATGGGAAGGAGCTCAGAGAAAAACGCCGTGAGTATTACAGAGAAAATGATAGGCTATGGAATTCTTGGCCCGTTGTTGCTGGAATACTGATCACAGTCGGGAGTAAGGCAGAGGGGCTTACGTGTTATTCTGAAAGTGACAAGGATTTCTTACTAGAAATACATGATGTGAAATGTTTAGAAGACGTTAGTGACATGAACGCAATTCCTGAGCAAACAGCCTTGTTCAGTATGCAGATTGGTCCTTGAGCGAGGTTTTCCTTTACTGCTTCTTTCAGCTCTATGTGAAGATGGATATGGTCTGCTACTTCTGAGCAGCTACAGTTTTCTTAATATATTCGCAACATTTAAGTTTTCTCCAGGGCCGGGTGTCAAAGAACGTGCGGGTCCTTCACTACCGTACTCATATGGGCCATGGTGTAACATTGATGCAGTGTATGCACTTCGCTGTCACTGTCCAACCATTCTTCAAAGATGGGCTACGAGACCTCGACATTGGCCACAACCGGATATCGTACAGAAAGTTGTGTCAATGGGATCTTTTGTAACCCCTGTTGGGTTTAAAGAAAGCGAATATGAGCACGTAGAATGGAGGATATGTTTTAACACTGGAGAGTCGGAACTTGTAACTAATCTTAATGACACGCAAGTTAAACTGTATGTTTTGTTGAAAATGATCAAACAAGATTTACTCAAACCACGAAACAAAGTGATAACATCGTACACGTTGAAAAACATAGTGTTATGGTTAGCAGAGAATAACCCACAGACATTGTTTCATGAGATGAGTTTGTTTTTCTGGCTGCGCGAAGCATTATCGGAGCTAAGAAGAGCAATATCCTCAAAACAACTGCCGTACTTTATGATTCCAGAACGGAATCTTATGGCCTCCTGTAAACTAACGGACGCGCAGCAGCGGAGGTGGATATCAAAGATCACGGACCTGATAGATGAAGGACCGATCATTATACAAAGATTACCGAAGATGCGTCGAGCCATTATCGCACACCCAGAAACACTCCGATGGTTTTATATGAGAAGACTGGAACTAGAAATCCTGATTTTAGAAGAGATGAACCGACAAAACCGATCAAGCAATTCAAATCTCGCGGTCAATTGTTTCGATGGGATATTTCGACAAGAACCAACGAGACGTATGTTTAAGATAGTTTTCGAGATATTGAATCGAATGTGTCCGGACGAAAGGAATTTATAACTACTTGACTGCAGCCAGATACTTTTTAGAATTCTAAGTTGAGAACGAAGAGGTCTGATCATCAAGTTGATGACGTTCCCTAATGGCTGCCTAACTTCGTATTGAGAGATAATTGAAGACGCCCGTGCGGCTTAAACAGGTCGCATCAAATACGCACAACGCTTGTTTTCATGAAATTAAAAATGTCAACTTCCTTGACACATTTAAATAATGACAATACACTGGTATAAAAACAACGTTTGGTTAGTGAAAGTGTACATATTTGCTTAGAGATATTAAGAATTATTATGGTAAAATTGAACATTAGGTATTCTTGTTTCAAACCTTATTTGAAAAAAGCACCATTTACCGGTGTATTTACATCCATTAACGTTTAGCTGTGAACCCCAAACAGTCATGTTATCCTGCACCGTGAATACGCGCTTATTTAAAAACTGATTGATTCCTGAAAAGTTAAATTACTACTTGTTTTATCATTTAAAACAGTGTTCACGGTTTGATTTTTTTTTACTCATAAAATATAATAAAACAAGCTTTAATTATATAGTTAAGACATTGTAATATTAAAATCTAAAGAATTCATTTATTCACATTCTGTTTTTTGTAGTGTTATTCTTTTGTTAATAGGTAAATATGAATAAAGATTAATTTCATGCGATCATCACCGAATAGTTTAGACATTATTAATCTGTTATGCATTTTGTCATAAATATTTTAACATATATTTTCTGTTTATGAAGAAACCGCTACATGTATTTGCTTTAATAATAAAAAGCCCTTTTGAATAATGTATAGGGTCTAACAGCTGAATATGCCATTCAAATCATGGTCATATTCAATAACTTAATAACATATGTACATGCTCTGTTTAGTAATGTCCATTATATGGTCTCAGTTCGGCGGAACATATGTGATTTAATGAGGTGTTAAGGACGATACAATGAAATTTTTCTACCACGAATGCACGGTTCTGTTCACTTAACGGTAATTGTTTTCTTTATCGTTCAAACTATCAGAAACGTATATTACAAGCGGTGCCTACATTCCGCTCAGTTTTGATGATTGCTTATGTAATTATTCAGTTGCTCTCAATATTGAAAACACAGTCTTTGGAAAAAGGCATACACATACAAATAAGAATATACAATTATCAAATGATGGGTTTGGTAATACATCACTATAATACGATGTGTTACCTTTATCTAAGTTTACATTTTTCTTTACATTTAACTGACACCGGAAAAAACTTTGCAAAACCGAAACTTCGCAAAAATAATCACCCTTTTTGCTGATGATTAGCTTCTTGGAGACAAAATATGCGATAAATGTCTAACTCTTTTTTAAATAATATTGTCTGATTTTTTATGCGTTTAAACGTATTTGTAAAACAATATCCCATTATATTTTTTACCCATGGGAATGATTTCAATAGGATGTTTTCCAATGGAAATTTCTATGAAATTTATAAACTCACAAAACAGTATCATGAAAATAATAATTATAATAAAAAATAATAATGTTAATAATAATAATAAAAGCAATAATAATAATAATAATAATAATAATAATAATAATAATAATAAACATAATGATACTACTAACACAACTACTACTACTACTACTACTACTACTACTACTACTACTACTACTACTACTACTACTACTACTACTACTACTTCTACTACTACTACAACTACAACTACTACTACTTATAATAATAATAATTATTGTTATTACAAAAAATATAATATTAATAATTAAACTACTACTACTACTACTAATAATAATAATAATACAAATGATAATAATCGTGCTCAATATATGACTTTGTCTGGATTATGCAACGGACATGTTTTGTTCAAACCGATCTTTGAGTCCAGCAGAATCAGAATTAACGTTATTGACAAGGTATCGTTTTCACTAACACAATAATAATGAATGAAAACGACGCAATGGCTTTTCTAAATGTATTAAGGTAGTTACAATTGGAATAAGTAGTTGAATGACTCAATAATTAAAAGAACTGGGTACGAGCTATTATTTATATATCAAAATTCAATCGTCCAATACCAATGTCACTATAATTGTTAATTTAACTTACTTTTTCAAGAAACAAATAGATGTTACCCTTTTAAAGATTATAACTTAAATGCACCTGTGACCTTACTGGTCACTTTATATACCCACAGCGTTCCTTTTGTGACCAGAAGTCGGTCACTGTGACCAGAAATTGGTCAATGTGACCCAAAATTGGTCACCGTTACCACATTTTGGTCACGGCGTGACCGAAAACGGGTCACCATAATGGCTGTGACCAATAATGGGACGCTCGCATGGTTGACACTTTTAGATAATAAAATAAACATAAATGACTGAACCATTTAAAACAGACTACATTAACTAAACATTATCCTAACGTCTACTAAAATAGTGCAGCTTTCTTACTTTATTCTTAAATATAGAACAGATATAGTACATATGTAAACACATAAGTGTGTTGCTATGCACAATTTATCCACAAGTCAAAATTCCAAGAAGGCGAACAGTGGAGAAACGACATGACGAATTCTAGTGAAAAATGCAAATAATAATTATTGCGAAGATCATCGTGCAATACGGCTAAATTAATACATTAATTTATGACTTGATTTTAGGTATGGACAATGCACTTATGTTATACATAATGGAGGTGAAAGTGCGTCTCGGAACAGACAGTCTCCAAGTCAACTTAAACGAGAAAGAACGATTTAGATATTTCTGGTCAACAGAGGGGGTAATCACGTGATAGTCCAGATGGCGACGTCTTTGTCGAGACAGTTATTGTTCGCCGTTTTATACCCTTTATTTCTTTTGTTTATATTTTAAATGACGCTCACTTTCCAGCCATGTCAGTAAAAAGGTGATTAGCGTTTATTTCGTATTTAAATTCGCTTCATATTTCGACTTTACTACCCGCAAAGTTTCTTTGTGGAGCCCTAATTAGATCATCCCGCTAAGAAATTTCGCAGAGAGTAAAGTCGAGACATAGAGGGAATATTACTATGCAAAAAACGCCAGTAACTTTCTTACCAATATGACTGGAAAGTGAGCGGAATCAAAAGATAAATACAAGTAATAAAAGGTATACAACGGCGAAAAAAACGAGCCTCGCCATGGGCGTCGCCATCTTGATAATCACGTGATTACCCTCTCTGGGTCAAAGTGGCAAGTAACACAAATGATTTGATTTCTATGCTATGGGATCTGTGAACAGTCAGATACATACGCATATGTTTACTTATTATGTTTGTTTAAACGCACTGATTATTGGATTGATGCTGCCAAGAAAAGTATTTAAAGAAAAGGTAAAACATTTGATAAAACCCCACTCAATATCAATACGTTTTTTTAAATTCAATTTCAAGGCATATACACCATAAAAAATAATATGCGAAAACGGGTCTTATGTCATGAACGGAATCCGCCCAATCTAGTCACAACCGTAAATCTTAAGAGAAGTTGTAACTAAACATTTCTGATCACATTTTCTAGGTTACTGGTGGTGTTCTACAAATCGGTTTGCACGGTACTAGTGTTCACAAAATTACTCACAAATGGAGGATTGAAACCAAACTGCTGTATATGTTTAAGTCTTGTAGATACAATAGTTTTACACTCAGCCCGCATCTGCGCCGAGAAAGAATTATCGGCGCGGAATATATACTTTACATAACATTTTTGCATAATGAAAATAGTTCACTACTTGTTACTATAAACTTGCATAACACAGTTCTCCTGGAAGGTCGTTGGGACATGTAAGCAAAAAGATGCAATAATTTAGATAAAAAAATAAAATGAAAGATATAGGTTTAATTTTTAAATGCATGTACGTTCCATTGCATGGTTGTTTCATAAGGATAAGTAATACGCTGTTCATTGAGAATAATCGTGACAATCGGAAATAATTTATCCATATGCGCTAAAACTCAACAGATAACACTAAAAAGGTTTGTTTTGATCATATTTGATATTATTGAGTTTGAAATATATTTAAATAATACTAATATTAATGTCAAAACCAGCTTTCGCATCGAGGTTAGTCTTCGCATTTTCACGGGGAAGACATAACGAACTATCAATAAACGTTGATAAAACGGTATTGCTTTCAAGATGAGAAAACACAAACTACAGAAATACTAAAGTTACATGATAATACGGAAAACGTTATTAATTATCAAACCAAACGTATTTGCCGCAATCGGTCAGTCGGTATGGAAATCGTCATTGAAAGACTGAATTGGCTACCCAAATATGCCAGTTTGATATGAATAACACTTCAATTATCTAGCGAAATATACTGTGATCAGATGTTCCATTTATAAGAAACAATGAGCTTTTTAAAAAACCCGCGTTATGCGAAAATGGGTCTTTTGCAATGTGCGGTCAGCATAGCTGTAGCTCAGGCAAAGCATCTCGCAGTCTGGTCAGGAGATACCTAATGAGACCAAAAAACCTTGCGTGATTTATAGGTCACATTGCAGTTGCTGAACGGACTGCAAAATTACGGATACAGATATACAAAGACATGCACTTACATATGTAGCACCGCTTTAACGAATTCATATTCGATTGCAATCATGTTTTTTTTTTGTTATTCATTGCCAACTGCACTTACAGGGTTATAAAGTTTTTTACTTCGCCATGAAATGATAGTCGTATGCATTCAAAGAGTATGTCTGTTCATAACTTGACCAGTATTACCAATCGTATGACTAATTTTAGTTAGCCCTGATTAGAGCAACTAAATGTCATATTGAAAGCGCCTTTAGTTAGCCCTGATTAGAGCAACTAAATGTCATATTGAAAGCGCCTTTAGTTAGCCCTGATTAGAGCAACTAAATGTCATATTGAAAGCGCCTTTAGTTAGCCCTGATTAGAGCAACTAAATGTCATATTGAAAGCGCCTTTAGTTAGCCCTGATTAGAGCAACTAAATGTCATATTGAAAGCGCCTTTAGTTAGCCCTGATTAGAGCAACTAAATGTCATATTGAAAGCGCATTTAGTTAGCCCTGATTAGAGCAACTAAATGTCATATTGAAAGCGCCTTTAGTTAGCCCTGATTAGAGCAACTAAATGTCATATTGAAAGCGCCTTTAGTTAGCCCTGATTAGAGCAACTAAATGTCATATTGAAAGCGCCTTTAGTTAGCCCTGATTAGAGCAACTAAATGTCATATTGAAAGCGCCTTTAAAATCTCTAAACATTATAAGACAACCGATTGCATATGACTCTTAACACTATTGAAATCCGTTATCCATTAACTCCGCATTTATAAAGCATATTTCAGACGCTTATTAAATAATTGTATTAATCAGTATTGATCATTGGGAAGCACAATACAATTATTCGTAGTAATCTGACAACATTAAAATAATATCACATAATGTACAATAACAGAATATGAGAAAAATATCATATTTAAATACTTCACTTATGTTACAAAAATGAAATGAAATACGTTCATTTTTCACAGGCTTAACAATGCTGCAAACTTAAATCGTAGAACAGTGTGTGTTCATAATATATACAATAGCACGTGTTTATTAAAACAGATTCAGCACTATTGGTAAAAGTAATGTAATAACATTAACTTTAAAATCACATTTATGTAAGGAAAATCAAAGGAATACATTCAAACGTAGCAACAAAGCAACGATTGCATCTAACCAATAACAAAATTATAAGCGTACATTGTCGATCAGAGCTAGGGGGCATTTTATTATTTGAATATATGCATATATATCAAGGTTTCGATAGGTTTTTAATAATATTATTGTAATTGCATTCCCATTTTTATAACGTCAGGCTTTAATCATGCGAAGCTAAAAATAACGTCGACCTCATGTGTGTGGGTTTCTGCTGACGTCATATATGTTTTCATTCTACAAAAGCGGTGAGTATGTTTTTTATACGGAAGAGTTTATATGCATGTTTGGCAAATGACACAATGACGACACAACATAACAATATATAATGAGCATTTAACATATTTATAACGCTGTTTGTGGCCCATATTAAAAATACAGTGTATGTTCATAGAATCATGATATTACAACTGGACATTCAAGTAAGAACTAGTGTTATATCGGTTTTTAATAACAAAACTAAGAATAAAAACATTGAACGCCATGCTTGAATAGTGGTTACATACTGACTCATATTAGTAAAAGTGACGAAACAAAATTTAAATGGCGAAAATTGGTTGCGGAAGAAAACTTTAACCCAGCGAGAGACAGGTATAATCTGGAGAAATAATACGTCCGTCCCCTGTGGTGCTGTTCCCGTCCCTCTTCCGACGATGTATTTAAACCACTATCCACCTCCGGACAATTACTATGCCGCTTGGCGATCCGTCCAAGTTTTGGGAGTCATCGAAATCCGTGAGAAAGGACGTTCAGCTCGAGGGATGACGGTATTGTATGGATTAAATAAGCCGCCCGCAGAAGTTACCCTCTGCGAGCCTCCCCAGACGATGCAGTGAAACCAATATCCACATACGGACAATTATCATTCCGCTTCGTAATTCTTCGGAAAAGTCTTCAAGAAAATAGTCTGCAGATGATTCTCGCCCTGGTCGTGACGTGCACGCTCCGCTGCTGACCGATATCTTTTTAATTAGTGAACACGGTAACAATTATTGAGAAACCATTATATTGTGACAATCGCCCATTTCTTTTACGTTTTCAACTTCAATCGCAAACTGAAAGATTAAATCACAGTTGATAATTTCGGCGATCAGACGCTAAAATATAGTATCCTAACTTTGAAATAAAGTTAGAAAGATTCGTTCTTAAATATTTAAATTAAAACAATGTTTATATTGTTGTTGTTTTGTGTCATTTGTTGTTCGTTTAGTCTATGCATGACATGTGTTTTATATTGCACGTATATTCAAACCACACGTAAATGTTCGTAAATAAACATTTTGCTACGGTAAATCATATAATATGTGTCCAAACATGGCTGTTCATGAATGTATTTTTTCACCATCAAAATAGATGGTATTTTAATATTTGATTAACACTCAGTTTTCTTTCGACAAATCCTATGCTCAGGTCGCGTCATGCGACAATAGGTCTTATGACGCTTCGGACAGCGAAGCTCAAACCCAATCTGGGCATGAGCTGCACTGTCCGCTATAAATCGCGTAAGGTTTCGTTGTCTCATTATGTATCTCCTGACAACACTGCGAGATACACAGGCTAGGCCATAGCTACGCCTGCCGAATGTTGCATATGACCGATTTTCGCATATTATGGGTCTTTAAAAATATATGTTTTTCTTTTAAATGGAACATCTCAGTACAACTCTTTTCGCTTTAAAATTTGATATTAAATTGTGTTTTGTTATAGCAAACTGGCAAATGTCGGTTTCCTATTTAGTCTTCCAAGAACGATTTTCATACGTTGGACCGAGTACGGCAAACATTTGTGGTTATATAATGAAACGATTTCCGTCTTATCATGACACTATAGTATTTCGGTTGTTATTGCTTCCTCATCTTAAAAACAATACTTTGTTTCAACGTTTATCAATAGCTTATTATATCTTCCCCGGACGATTTAGTCACCGAATAACGAGTTAAATGCGAAGTATTATTAAAACATATATCAAACACAATAATATCGAAAATTATCAAAACATATATTTTAGTTGTTTTATTTGAGTTTAAGCGAATATAAATACATTATTTCCAATTGTCACGATTTTTCTTCATTAACGGCGTTTAACTTATTATTATAAAACAATAATGAAATGTAATTTATATGCATATTATATTAAAACAATGTTTTATTTATTTTGCTTTACGCAATTAAACAAAGGTTCTATTTATCACATTTTAAGTAAAACATTTGTTTTCGACCGTTGTTTTTCTTCCGTTGATCTTATGAGGAACTGCTGTTATTAACGTTGCTAGTTAATAGCCTCAGCTGCGCACGTGTATGTGTGCATTTCAATTAGAAGTCCCACTGCGTCTTCGATAATGTATCTATATTTTTTAAATTGCACTCCTCTTTTTTCCATCTCGTGGCCACGATTTAGTAACTCGTGGCCACGAGTTAGCTATGTCGTGGCAACGAGATAGAAAAAAGAGGAGTGCAAAACTAAATAAAATAGGAGTGTAATTAAAAAAAGAGCGGTGCAGTAAATAAGGGGGGGGGGCTGCATCAAACAAAAGAGGGGAGAATTTCGAGATCTCGAGATCCCGACTAAGCTATCTCGTGGCCACGAGTTAGTTAGCAAATCAAATTTGCGTAACATGTGTAAATATTCTGTACGCATATATATAGCTGGCGAAAGCGGGCTTTTAATGTGATGATTACTTTCCTTTGTATAGATATCACCAAGGACGACCATATTGAACATTTGATTGGCTGACTAACTCGTGGCCACGAGTTAGCTAAGTCGGGATCTCGAGATATTAGTAATTAAAATTCTCTCCTCTTTGTTGATGCTTCCATCCTTTTGTATTAAGATTGCCATGAACGACAAAATGGAACAATTTGATTGGCTGACTAACTCGTGGCCACGACATAGCTTAGTCGGGATCTCGAGATCTCGAAATTCTCTCCTCTTTTGTGTAATGCATCCTTCCTTTATTTATTGCACCGCTCTTTTTTTTAATTGCACTCCTCTTTTATTTAGTTGTGCACTCCTCTTTTTTTCTATCTCGTGGCCACGAAATAGCTAACTCGTGGCCACGAGTTACTAAGTCGTGGCCACGAGATTAAAAAACGAGGAGTGCAATTTAAAAAAAGAGGATTGAATGTCACCTCTATGCCACTGTAGATACACCAGTTGAATATTTAGTTGATTTGAACTCAAACAGCATGTCAACATGACTGTAGCTTTAAATAGCTGAAAACTGATGTCGCATAGCTTATTCAATTAACAACGACATGCGCAATTTGACATAGACGTGATCGTAGTATCTGTAGGAATGTAGTTTATTACGAGGTGAATTGTGCAAGTCTGTTCCAGTTCTATATTGTCCATTTATCCGTATAACAATTTGTGCTGAATGTACAACAGAGGAAGGGATGAATTCAAGTCCAATTTAATTGTAATTACAATTTCTTTATGTACAATTATTTTCTCCAAAGACAAACCAATTTTACATTCTTATTCGCCCGTGCATAAGTAAAATAAGAAACAGTCTCATATCGCAAAATAACTACATGGCTGAACGTTTTCTCCTTTTGTCGCCTTCGCGTTCTGCTGTCTCATTAAAGTATTACATACATACATTTGATGGTCAAGTTGCAGATCACGTGACCAGATAACCAGTGAATTTGATTGTCACGTGAGAAAATCACCTGAGAAGAGAACCAATGAAAGGTGGAAACGGGAATGAACGAATAAATTATATACGGAAGTAACCGGCAAAACAAACTTTATTAAAACCCTAAGTGGCTTAAACTAATTGCCTTAGGCGAGGAAATGTTATCTGAAATGCAAAGAACGAACTAGTCACGTTTTTAACATCGTATGCGTTATGAATATCTTAGGAAAATGTAGTTACGTCGGTTAGACAATATTATCCCAACATAATACATTTTAAAAATAACAATATAGTTTTTTTATTTTGCATGTTTGAATATGCTTAACGTGACACTTAGCTGAAAACTATTTTAATGAATCACGTTTGTTAAAATGATGACGTCTTTGGTGATTGCCACGACGCAAATTGTAACGAGTAAAGCCAGGTCATCTCTTGTCTATAATTAACCAAACTATCAAGAGACAAATTATACATACAGAGGGTTGTAATCACGTGATAGTCAAGATGGCCACTTCCATGCCGAGACAGTAATTTTTCGCCAATTTAAACCCTTCATTACTTTTGTTAATTTTTTTAAATGCCGCTCACTTTTCAACCATATCAGTTAACATGTGATTAGCGTCATTTCGTATCAAAATTCGCTTTATATATCGACT
Source organism: Dreissena polymorpha (assembly GCF_020536995.1). NCBI lineage: Eukaryota > Metazoa > Mollusca > Bivalvia > Myida > Dreissenidae > Dreissena > Dreissena polymorpha. The sequence goes on from NC_068356.1 coordinate 84,880,193, forward strand.
TTACTCCCCGCAAATTTTCTTAGTGGAGCTTTAATTTGGTCATCCCGCTAAGAAATTTCGCAGCGAGTAAAATCGAGAAAAACAGCGAATATCAACACGAAATAAACGCTAGTAACTTTCTTGCTGATATGAGTGGAAAGTGAGCGGCATTTAAACAATAAATACAAGTAATAAAGAGTATAAAACGGCGAAAAATACCTGCCTCGGCATGAACGTCGCCACCTTGACTATCACGTGATTACTTCCTCAACACTCGGAATCTTAATGTTTCTACCACTTCCGTTTTAAACCGAAACAGGGAAGCTTAATTGTACAAATAACACAGTTACACAATTTTATACTTCAGAAACCAGGGTGTCATCAAATATTATTTAGAAAGCGTAACAACACTGAAACAAATATTAAAGTTGTTACCAAATCTTTCTCAACTGAAACAGGGAAGTTTTCTTCGTTAAAATCAAGACCAGTAATTTAGTCGCAAATTTATAACCGGACCATTTTACCTCAAGGCAGGAGTATCTAACTAACCGTAAATCACTTACTGCGTTTTAATGTCGTCTGTCCAGAGGTTTTAAAATTAATTGTAAAAAACAACATGTGTCATCGATTCCAAAACAATATTACAATACTATTGTTACCACAAGGTGAAATCATATTCATTGATGAATAATTGTCCAATCACAATTGATGAAATTATAAAGCGTTGGTTATGCATACATAATTCGTGTGTATGTGCTTGTAACACAATATTTTGCTTTTACAGACACGTGAAATTAATGTTTTGTTTATGCCAGTTAAATTGAATAATCATTTACGTTGTTTCAATCACATACACATACATTAGATTTCTCGCTGTTCTGATCCTAGGTTTTCGGAAATAAAGATTATACAATACACACATAATGTTTAAACTTTGTTATAAATAATCTCACGGCTGGATTATCTCTTATCTTTTCTTCTTTTAGAATTATGCTATTATTTATTGGTTTTTAATTGATTTTATTTATTAACGTTTCTAGGTAGCCGTACTCAGAAAACGTGTTTTTGCCGGAATCCTTAAATAAAATAAAACTATATATAGCTTGGTTTTAGGTACTCGTGTGTTTTATTTCCTTATAAACAACGCAACAAAAGAACGGCTCATCATTGTAAAGTCCATATCGGCATTGCTGTCGTTTTACAGTTTCGTTTGTTTGTGACAACGAAAGGTATTTAACGTCGTTAATTAACAATACACATGCCAGTGTTTTGTAAGGATGTAAACAAACGAGAGAAACTCAATAAAATGATTGGTTTGAAACTGTTGTGGTAATCTACGAAATAACATGGTAATCTACTATTTTTAAATTTCGAATGATTAAATATGTTGTTCTCGATATCTATATAAGATACCAGTACACCGATTTCAACATGATTATAATTTGGATATAGTTTTTAACAATATCAATAGTTTCGTTTATTTGTTTGTTTTTGTGTTCCTACTTTTCTGACACAACCAATTTTGTGATTGTGTTCATGTGTGAAAGTGGAATCTTCTTCTTCTTCTTTTTTATTTACATAACGTTTTTGCTGTCATTCAATGAGTAACACAAATAATTAATCGATGAATCACAGTGGAGGCTCTTGATATGCAGTTGTATAGTGCTAACTTCCGTCTGTAAAAATGTAAGGGTAAATTTACCTATATTTTCCATGAATAATAACTTTATTTCCTCTTGTTAAAACTTAAATAATTGATTATACAAAAACTGTATAAAACGTGGCATTGAACTCGTAAACTGGTCGCTCA
>NC_068356.1:84882081-84972081 GCF_020536995.1 Dreissena polymorpha
GGCCGGGTACACAAAACAGAGCTTTGTCATGATATCCTTATACACGGCCGTTTATCACAAGCACCACCTCTTTTTTTTGAGTCTGCATGAATTGAACTGGGAGGTTCCGGGTTCGATCCCATTGTGGTCGGTCATGTTTCTGCTGGGTTACATTTGCGCCAAACGTGAACACACCATGTTAGCCAGAGATCCCTCAGGTGTCGTGGCAGTAGGAAATTGTTTTGAAGCATTCACAATTGGAGTGTGTGTGTGTGTAGCAGGGTTCAGTATAAGTAGAACTCTTATACTGCCTTGCTATGTGAGCTAGATTTTATAGCGACGCGGTATAGTGTCTGCTGATTGGGAAAGGGGGGGGGGGGTTCTGTATTCGATGGTGGTCGGTATTTTTTGGCTGGGTTCACAATCAAAACTTAACTTTAAGTCCGAAGTCAAATGCTACATACAACATAGTAATGGCTTGTTGATTTATTTACAATACTGACTACTCGTTTAATATCCACATGTTCTATTATTGTTATTAAGATCGACCGTTCATTTTCACACGGGTTGGTCAAGCGCTTGCGACCAAATACTAGTCATTTAGTTGTTTTATCTGATTTACACTTTGGATTGTAATTAATTAGGTTTCTGATATAAAAGGAATTATACCGCAAACGCTGTCCAAAGAATAAAAAACGCAATTTTATTTGCATTTTCAATGAAGCCAATCTATCAGTCAATGCAAAGGTATTTTTAACAGAAGACGCTTCAATATGAATGAGGTCCTTCGGTATGGAGCTCACATGCGACGGGACCGGGGATTGCACCCGGGTCGCCCTAAGATAGAAGCGATTGTACCAACCACTGCGCTTAGCGGACAGCCTCGTGGTACACGTAACAAGGACCTGCGGTATACGACCTCGGGTAATCTTGTCTGGGTGACTAATCTGTTGAAATGAAATAACGGTTCTCCCGTTAAGTGCGTTTTAGTGTAAAATCCACATAAAATTTATTGATATTGTCTAGTTGTTGTTCAAACACAAAGCGAGCGATTTCTATTAGACTCGTCAAATTTAACAGAATTATAATTCTTAAGACACCAATTTATCGTCATTGTCCATCTAAATACAGTCGTTTTCGGCCATTATAAACACTGCGGTTTTATTGCCTTACATTCAATGTGTTATCATAACGCCTGAATGTGTCCGGGAAGATGGTATTGTTAACGTTACATTCTCATCCTTGCTATATACTAGTGGTTAATAAGTTGATACTCTATGCTTTGATTACTGTATGCACATAATACGCGCGTTACTAGTAAAATGTGGGAGAGGGGGGATAATCCTCCAGCGGAGGGGCGGCAAGAATCCTCTCACAATTTATATAATATCATTAATATGTCTTGTATGATTTATAATAAAACAATACATAAACAAAACAATAACAGTGTACAGTGTTGCTTATACCTGGTTTCGCTAATCCCCGTACAAACAGCGTAGACCTTTCATGAGACAGAGAGAAGACAGACACTTTAATTACAACATTCCAGGGAGCTTAACAATCTGTACATCTGTGTCATCATGAAATGCAAGCCTAGGACACAAACAATTGTTTTGCAAAGCTTATTTTGGATAAAATTTCGTATTTTGATGCGAATGGTGGCGGTTTGTGTGTGATTCTTTAATGGTTAGGAATACTTTGCAAAATTGCATTTTCGTGTCGTTTCGGTTTCCCAATGTATGTTATGGTTAATATGGACAGTAGTCATGTTTATGTGTTTAAAGGTTGTAGCTTTTCCCTCTTTACAGTAAATTACATAATGTCGTTAATTGAAAAAAATGAACTCACAAAACAGTAACACAATACAGAAACACCCGTAGATATTGACACTGGTACGAAATGACGAATGGGCCGTCATGAAAAGTAATTAACGATTGAAAATTATATCCACATTTTGGCGATCTTACTGCTTTCTTACGGTTGCTAAGGACATCGATGACCGATGTGGCCGAACTCCGACATCTAGTACGTATCGACCGATTGCAGCAAGAAGTAAAGCGACAACTTTGTCAACTTCTCTTGGAAGCGTCGAACATAATTAAAATTTCTCGAAAGATCCGCGTTTTTATGCTCCCAACTCAGACGCGTCGTAGTGCAGCCGCAGTGCAAACGTCAAAGTCGTAGTGGAGTCGTATTTGATACGCCAAAAATGTATGTGGACGCTGCGAGGTTGCTGAAAATGCTAAGGACGTGGTAAAACGCCACAAGCACGCGAAGAAAAAAGATAGCAGGTCATCTGGCGTGATGGTTGATGGTATGTGAATAAATTTGTGAAAAACATGTTGGCGTTCTTACTGCGACAATCGACGTTTTCCAAAAACTGACCGTTTTAGTTGAAGAAATTATCCCAATCTGGTATGACGGGGTTATTATCACAATCTGGTATGACGGGGTTATTATCCCAATCTGGTATGACGGGGTTATTATGGGAAAACTGCAGTCACTTCACACTGTATTGATATTTGCAGATATCCTAGAAACCCTCAACAGATATCATAGAAACCCTCAAAAGATGTCCTAGAAACCCTCAATAGATACCCTAGAAACCCTCAACTCGAATTACATTTTGCATACAACTTGTAAACGGACAGTTAATGAACGCTTCGTTGTAATTACGAAGAAGCAAATCCCAGAAATGACTGCCAAGGAAATCAGACAATTCATATTCACTTACAATCTGTATTTAGTGCGAAAACATTCGTAACCAACAGTCGCAGATTGTTGTGCTGGTTGCTATTCGCCAAAGCCTATATTCCGATTTGCCTATGCACTTGGAATTGAAATTTGCATATAAAGGTTGATAATGTCAAAAACAAAATATACCTATCGACAACAATTATATGATAATAACATTTCTTAACACTAGCTCGAACCATCGAAGTGAAGACTTTCAAAACACCGCTCGAGCACCATACTTATTTAACAAAGTTCAGTTTTCGTGAATGCAAAAATTGTCCACATGTTAAGTTATTGAGGCCCTATTTTCACTTGTTATTAAATTAAAATTCTTCACATTTTTGTATTTAGCTTGCGATTGTATTTAGTTGTTTCACGTATGATGAAATATATTAATAATGTTCATGAGTGGTGCAGCCAAAAGTAAAAATATGTATTCTCTATAATCACGGGACGATACAAATAATAATCTACCTAAACATAAGACAACATACTTTTTATTTCATGCTGTTTCGAACGTTTGTTTACATTTAAAAAAGGTTGAACACGAGATTTTGTGGGAATAACAAAATGATTACATCATTTCCAAACAAATAACGTACACAATCAATCATTTTCACTGTCATTTTCCACTGTTTGAAACGGTAAATTACAAGTTCTTTAGCAATGATATTTCCTTATAAACCGTATAAAGCATGCAATAAATGAGTAGTAAGAACATTTACTTTTTCCCCTAAAATCTACACACATACCCGTTTTGGTTTGTTCAATTATAGTATGTCTCTCATGATCTGGAGATATCTGACTATGATCTGGAGATATCTGACATGATCTGGAGATATCTGACATGATCTGGAGATATCGACATGATCTGGAGATATCTGACATGATTTGGAGATATCTGACTTTTGAAAAAAATAACATGATTTTACACATCAAAGCATGTTCTTTATTCATATTGCAAACGAATGATTTTCTATGTTTTATTATCTGAGAGGAAACATGTTCAGTCTGCGGAATTTACTTTAATGTTTTGTGAATCAACACAATCCCATGTGCGCTTTAAAAGGATAATCCCGTTTGATAATATGGTCAGGATTATATACTTAAAATCAATACGACACTTATTCACAGTTCTTATCTGCTCTCTTGGTGGTTAAGATGTTCCTTTAACGGACTGATAAATGACGACGAGGGGGAAGACATCGGTGTAAATTAGAAATACTCTTTTTTCTTTCCACTCCAATATGGCAACTAATGGTAGAAATCAATCACACACCGAACTATCCAGGTGACATTCCACTATCTTTCAAGACAGCGAGATTACGCTTCCACGTTGTATTTAAGATCAAAAGTTATTCCAAATTTAGAGCCACTGACATATTTACGGTTAAGATATTTCAAAACTAAACTGCACACGTTGGAGAATGGATGGAAACAGTTGAAAGAATAGTATTAAGAAGGTCAAGGCGATGGTGTGATTGGTAGATATTGAGTCCATTCTGGAATGAGCATTCATAATTTAGCCGTTTAATTAATTTCTATTGCGTTTTATAGGAGTGGTATGGCTTATCACCGCAAGATGATTTTTAGTTGTGAAAAAAATAAGTAAAGTTTACATTCGTATGTGATCCTTTTGCGACAAGAAAGGTATTATACCATCAATCAAAGTATTTGCTAAGACTGCGCATTGTGATCTGACTGTCTACAGACTGATGTGGGTGGTGGGTGTTCTCATTTGCTATAAATGATCAAACATTGTCTATGTCAGCAGTTTAAATGTTTACTGATGGCTGATAGTTTACTTCGATTGCCCTCTACGGTGTGTTTTTCATGATATCACTATGCATCAGTCACTTCAAATGCAGGGTGGACCTTGATTTGGTCCACGTGTCGGAACAAGTTGTGGCTTGTTTAGCCGGGAAGCGAGGAGAGGGATACGGGTTCGAATCGCTGACAGGCTTCACAGTTTTACCGCCCATTATTATACTCAGTACTTGGAAAAATGGACTGTCAAAATAAATAGCACTCGAAGATGTCCCGTGTCGGGAGTATGACATGTATGCTAAATTAATCGCTACTACAAACCGTTATTGCAGATACTGCTATAATTACTGTGAGACCACATCTCTTTATCATAAATTGTAAATGTTTATGATACCCAATCATCACAATACCACTTCAGATCGCAAGTTTTCGCAACGCAAACCAAAATAAACCAATTAAAATTATTAACAGTCAACAATTCGATATCGCTTATGTCATTCTGCGTCACCAATTACTATTCTATCGCTTATGTCATGACATTTTTGGAATAATCAGACATTAAATGCAATTACTTGAATACTTCATTTGAAGAGGTTAAGCCACACACTATCACTGACTTGAAGTATATAGTAAATATAATGACAGGTAAAATAAAGATGTCAGGTGTGTATCTTAATAGACATTTTTGAAAATATGACTCGTTTTAAAAAATAGTAGACAAAAGCGTATTTATTTCTTAGCCATAATTTATATATAATTGAAAAGTACTACCGTTTTGTTGATTAATTTAATCATTGTGTTGGTTATGCCGTTGTTGCTGCTCTATTTCTGATGGGGATTTACTATGATGCTATTCATGCTGGTCATAACGGCTGTGGTGGAGGTGGTAGTGGTGTTGATGACGATGATAACGACGATTATGGTGATGTCTATTTAGCGGTTATGAATCAGATGATGGTGAGGAAAATGACGATGGACAAATAGTTGAGCTTTTATGATAGAAACTAATACATCAGTTATTCATATTAATAAAGCAGTAACAATAATCACTGCAACGTCAACAACTCTTACTCTTCCTTAGCATTTATTCTCAGACAATGCGATTATGTCTCCATTTTCCATTTCTTGTTCTTAACGTTGTGATGTTGTCCACCCTTTGTTTTCTTAAACGCCAATAAATCAGGAGACTTAAAACATCCATTAAGTTGTAATTTCAAGCGTATAGTATACGTACTTCTAGTGCCCAAGTATTAAAAAATAATCTCGGCCAATCACTTTGTAATTTTCCCGTCTCATAATTTTCTAAGCAGTCGCTTTCGACGTTCCTTTATCTCGTACTCTAGTGGTAAACGGTCTGGAAGCGATTGTGAAGCGACATTAAACGCTGACTTGACAGTCTCAAGTGATGGTCATTTCATGTGTTTGGAATTTATTAATCATTAAGTGTGTTTGGAATTTAATAATCTGAAAAGCACTTTAAATTTACCAAATCGGAGTTAAGTAGTTTGCATGGGTTACCTAGTAGACCGTAGAGCAGGGTCGTTTATTGATATGCGAAGTTATGGAAAATTGTGATCAAAATTGAGGCAAGTGGTCCATGACATAGTGGTAATACTCTGCCCCTTTACTAACCAGCTAACGTATTATTAGTCTGAACCGCGTTCTGCGAAATTCTTGACGTTATGTCTGTTCATACAGTGTCATCTAAGATTAGCCTGTGCAGTCCACACAGGCTAATCAGGACGATACTTTCCACCTAACTGGATTTTCGTTGTTTATTTCAACGAACAATACAATAAAAGAGACAATGGCTTAGTCAAGTCGATCACTGTCCACGAAAATAAATGATTGCATACTAAAATAGTACAGGTTTTACAAAGGAAAAATACTAAATTTGAGTTAAAACTATTTCATGTGTAGGAAATTTAAAAAAAACACGTTTATTTATGTTTACGTTTTGAAAGCGCTTGGTTTGAATGAAATGTATATACTTTATGTACGCTCGTGTGCTTACTCGATCTAGAACCGAATCATCACACGCCATCTCGTGCATGAACACTAGGCAACTAATACTCGCCAAATCTTCACTTTTCGACCATTTAAAAATATTTGTTGGTATGATTTTTTTCAGACTCAGCAAATGTGAGGTTTTTTAAGTGTTTTTGGACTACGACACAAAATTTATTAATGTAAATCTTCATTCATAAAGAGCATATGGGTGATTAGGACAATGTTGGGCCCGTGTCCTTATAAATAATAAAACATTTTAGAGGTTATTCTTAAAAACAAAACTGTAAAACAAATGATTGTATCATGAAAAAATTATAGAGATTATTATTATTGTGTAATGTGAAGAAGGTTACCCGCACATTCAAGTTTATCAAATATTGCATTCTGTCAATAATATATCTGTTCATTGTTTCGGCAAGTGAAAGATAATCGAAGTATTGTTTGAGAATACTCCGAGGAAGAAAATTGAACATTTGATTGTATTTTAACGCGATATCAACTATCAATCAGTGCTTTAAAATAAACCGCAACGCCACAGGCATTTAATAGTTCATTTATTTTAAACGTTAAAAAAAAGATTTTATTTGAATCGGTACCTTTAGACAAAATAAATATACTAGTATGTCACCTGTTTTGGAAAGACGCTCATGTACTCATACATCGCATGACGTACGCAGTCCAGAAAGTGTTTTTGTGTGTCTAAAAATACAACGGGGTTTTTTCAAACGTCGCCCGGAACGTTACGGATATTTACTGTACGTAACACATAAAAATAGCCCGCTTTGCCAGCCGTTGAATACGGAAACAGATTTGACACTTTCAAACAATTTCAAACACAGAATTCACAGTCAGTGGCTTGTATGTTATAGTGGAAACACTCCATTATTGTAGTAAGAATCTATTATTATACCAGAGTGTCGTACTCAATTCCAGACTCGAACAAAATGATTGGCAGGCGGCTCTGAGTTTTCTTGTGCTTTCTTTTAGACAGACGGTTAAAAAGTGGATCCGAAACAGATATTAAACAAGCAAATTCGTTGAATTGATATCCCCCGCCAATATGCTTCTGGACACAAAAGTGTTATATTTGACACTCAAAAAAAGCATTTTTTCAAGATACAAAGGGCCATAACTCCGTTATTAACAGATGGTGTACAATGCCATTTGCCGTGCATCATCCTCTTATCCATATATATACTCATACCAAGTTTGAATGAAATCCCCCAAAGCACTTCAAAGATATGGCTCCGGACAAACAAAAAAAACATTTTTTCAAGATATAAAGGGCCATAACTCCGTTATTAACAGATGGTGTACAATGCCATTTGACGTGCATCATCCTCATATCCATAGATACACTCATACCAAGTTTCAATGAAATCCGCCAAAGGACTTCCAAGATATGGCTCCAGACGGACGGACGGAAAGACGGACGGACAACGCCAAAACAATATCCCTCCGCCTATGGCGGGGTATAATAACGTGGTCGTTGTATTATGATTTTGACGGCGTTAGCTGTCTATTGCATTGCATGAAGTGTTATTAATTGAAATCGACAATGAACTGTTTGCAATACAAAATGAGCATCGCCTTACATTTTACGCACATGCATTAAACCCCGTTTTTCCAGGGCGCGGCTCAAACGATAACGGTAACAGTAATGTTTAAGAATGTAAACTGTATTCTTTATCATTATTTTTTTTTCCTTTTGAATACAATCATCACTTATTCCAGAATTCGAACCTGTCAGTGACGCTGATGCAATCTATAGATATTTCCATGTCATATTATATTTCAAAGTGCGTCCTTCATAGTAACGCGGTATATTCTTTCAATAAAAGTTCTATAGAAACAGTATTGTGAAAACATGAATTATTTATTTCAGAGCTTAATAGATTTGCCGAGTCACTCGCATTATAAATGCTCTTGTATTGATTGTTTAAAGTGTTCAAGTCTATCGGAATACTTGGATGAATAAGCGAAGAAAACTTCAAATAAAGAGCGATTTCATAAGATATTGAAGTTTCTAATGGAGAGGAATTTCTCCACAAAGGTTTTTTAAGTGGTTGGAATTAGCAGCTCTTTGCGGTTTGTCTGTGAATAAAATTAAATCTATATGTTCAGAAAAAATGTCAGAAGTTGGTTTCGGTGGCATTTTTTAAGATCTTAAGGAAACCTTTTGACGGATTGGTTTTTAATGTTTAACCATTTGATGGATTGGTTTTACATGGTATAATCTCTTTAATGGTATCAGGAAACAACAGAAATCTTTATTGCGTAGCCTCGCGACAAGGCTGTCACGGGTTCTTTCCAAATTGCGGGGGCGCTCGTAAGATCTCCTCCAAGACACAAAGTACAATTTCTATCCAGGAAACGTACTCGTTCCCAAAGTATCTTCCCGCCGAAGTCTCGGTAAAAAATAAAGCACGACTTTGTGTGTATGCGTCAAACATTTGTATCCATAGTTTCAAATAACCAATTGCTTTAAAATAAATGTTGAAACTATGGCGTCAATCTTGCACCAACAAGGGTTTAATCGAACAAATTAAAGTGGCTTGTATATTTGCTGGCCTATCCATTTATCTTCGTAATGGAAAATTAATCCAACCGGTGACAAATTTGTATAATAAACTGATTTCAAATTGTAATAAACTGTTTGCATATGTAGAGAAATTTGTCACAGCTTTATGCCTGCTACTAGATGTAGTTCGTGATAGAGGACTCGAAACTGGAAGATTTTTTGTTAGTGCTACATAACCAATGCGTGAGTGTGTTGCAGTTGTTTATGATGATGACGATGATGATGATGGTAGCGATGATGATGACAACAATGGTGGTGATGATGATGATTAAAAAGATGATGACTGTGGTAGTGGTTTGGTGGTGGGGCAGATAGAGATGATAATGATGATGATGATGATGATGATGATGATGATGATGATGATGATGATGATGATGATGATGATGATGATGATGATGATGATGATGATGATGATGATGATGATGACGATGACGACGACGACGAACAAGAAGAAGAAAAAGAAGCAGAAGAAAGAGAAGAAAATGGAGGAGAAGAGGAAAATAAGAAGAAGAAGAAGGAGAAGAAGAATGAGAAGAAGAAGTTTATGTTGATTATGTCAGGTGAACATTACTATTAGGAGAAATAAGAAGATGCTTCGAAGAACGGTGGTGATTGCGAAGTTATTTTCTTATAGTGGTGATGACCATAACGGCATTGCTATAGTTCGTGCAGTTGTTGTTGTGAATGATAATGGTGATGAAGATGATGATGAGGATTATAATGTCCTTATTATAACGATACTTGTGGCTGAAAACAGTTTAAAACTGTAATTCCTGACTGGGATGTTCAGATCTACTCCTGTCCTATATAATATTTCTTGTTGGAAGTGATACAAAACTGTTCCATAAGTTCTATTGTTCAAAATCAGTATATACAGTTTTTCTTATATTGTTTATAGTATAGTAAACCTTTTTAAAATATTTTTTCTGCGTTATCGTTTCATCTACGATTACATGTAAATTGACTACATAACCATTTTAACGATGTTTTTATGACTAATACTTTATCTATTCCAATATTCATGCTAATCAAGAATGCCGAGAATACCTTCACACATTCATTTTCCATTTCCTTATCTTCGGCATTTTAGATAAAGTCAACCCTCGTTTGTATTTCATTTTTCTTACAAATTATCTCTTCTTAAATGCACTGGTAACTGAACCAAAAAAAAAAACGAAAATAATAGTTAGTCTTTATGAGGCGTGTCATTGTCTGTATTGTTCTTTCGTAAAATACCATTGACGCGTTAAATAGGACTTGAAAGATACTATTGTTTAAGTAACGCTGGCGTAAGCATTACGTCGTCAAGTCAGAAAGCGATACGTTTATATCGCTGGACGCTATCTTTATTCCGACAATTGTTTTTTCTTGTTTCTTTGTCAACCATTTTTATTGTGTCTGTCTGCGCGAATTTAACTTAAGGTAGATAACTAACGGTTTATTAGGTCGTGTGTTTGTTCTAAATTCTAGCGAACAATTGTTTATATCTTGTTTTGTTTACTAACATTTCCATTGACAACAACAACGTCGATTGCCTTCAGTCAGCAACAATTTAAAATAACGGACGTGTAAGCGCCTTAAATACACATGAGCTTCGTTCTGGGAAAGCAGGGCTAAATACACGTGCGAAAAATGTAGTCCCATATAAGCCTATGCATTTCGCACAAGCTAATGATATTTATGATATTTTTCATTTAAATAAGGCCTCTTCTTATCGAACATCCTATTTAGGCGGAAAATGCCGCCGCTGATTAGCCTTTGCGGACTGCACATAGTAATCTGAGACGACTCTTAACGCATATGCTTTAATGCCTGTTTTCCCAGAACTAGGCGTATATAATCCACTGATTTTGTATAATGTCAGTGCAGAGATTATCACCGAATATACGTCAATATTTCATTCATTTTGAGCGTCCTTACTGCACTGCAGTTTCATAATTGGGATGATCAACTTAATGAACTATTGATTTATTCTTCGGCAAATTATGACCCGTGTTATAACAGCGTCGACTTACCGTTGTGGTCGGGCACGTATAGAGTCTGAAATTATTCCGTTTCCTTATTGTTATTAATAGAGTTTGACGATTTTGAAGAATAACAACAGCAGCGAATAATCGTCTATAGTGTAAATATGAATTAATCTTGCACAGCTAGTTTTCAATATATAAATGCAAAAAGAAGAAAAACAACAACACCGCATGAAATTTTTGTCACTTTTAATAAAATCTGTGATCAAATTTAAATAAATTAGCAATAATAAATCGTGATCAAAAACAGACGTAATAGAGACAGAGTGATAAATACTATAAATATAAACCGTTTTAAATAAGGCTTTATACTTCGAGGAATGATCAGAAAGTTTATAGAATGTTTTGCATAATTTCTTTAGTTGACGTCAGAGCAGAGTCAATTTTTCACAAAATGTATTTCTACAAACTTATTTATCAAACCTCGTATAAATAGAACTACATGTTATGGTTGGACAATTATTGCGCCAATTGATGCTATTAATAGTAACATTTGCAGGAGGAAAACGTTGAACGTGATCCCAAGAAATATAATTACGTCGTGTACATACTTTCATTTATAAATAAATTAAAAAATTAAGTCGGACGTGGGGCTAGCTATGAAGGAGTATATTTTCGGCTCTACTCAGCCTTTTTAAGTATTGGATATTATTTAAGAACTACATATACATTTACTAATTATGGAGTTCCTAATTGATACTAAATATAGAAACAAATAACTTCTACAAGTGGTTAACATTCCCATGGACGGCATGGATAAGGGGAAGGTGCTTGTTGCAAGAACACAGCAAAATTAAAATAAAACACAAAACAAAACAATAACGGATACAAGTCAATCAAGTATTATACCTGCAATGGTTGTGCACGGCTTTTTAAGCTAACTGTTACTATTTTTGGTAACATCATGTGACGTTATCCTGGCGCTACTCATTCGGATTCACTCGAACTATTTTGACAGAGATAAAACAATGGTCCATAGTCGAAGCGTCCAGAATGATATAAACTAGCTAAATTAAAATGATAAATATTACCTGCGAACTATGTATTTAAAATAACCAGCTTATTGTTGAAAATAGGTCGACATGGTGGAAAATTGCCGAAAATGTATGTGACAAATACGTTTCAAGCAAATATTGTAATATTGTTAAACTATTGATACTCAATTGAGCGTGAATGGATTCTTGCGTTTAAATTAGCTTCGCTCAATAAAATCAACATTTCTTGTGTAAACCATGTAATAAATTTATCAAAATTCAATAGACGTTTTTTTAAGGAGGTATATAAATATTCTATAAACTACTTGAATAAATATAGCCAATTAAATATCTAACACAACAAAAAAAATCACAGCAAAAAGAACAGCTATCCAAAAGAAAAGAACAATATTATAAATAACAAACAAAGTGATAAGTAATGACATACTCTAACCTTAACAAGTGGATATCTCTTTAACACACTCTATAAAATATATGTTTATACTAAAATAGCACAAACAACCATTTACAAATCACAACCAGTTGGATGTAAAACGTTGAGGAACACATTTTTTCGAACACATAAACATATAAACTTGAACACACAAATGTTTCCGTAAATCCACGGAATATTCGGAGAACCACACAGGGACAATTAATAACGCTTATGGAATGATGACAGGCACTGAACATTTCCGTAACGGAAAAAACAGTGAAGTATGTTTCGGACATTGTACTTATGTTCGGATATTTGGATATGTTCGTGAAGACAACATAATCGATGCATAAATACACGTACATGTATAATCACAGACATAATCACAGCGTCACTCAGTTGGAAGGCTTCTAAGTGACAGCAATACATATTCGAATACAACAATATGTAAACGTGTTCGATATGTGAGCAAATTGATCATGATCAAAACTGATGCGTTAAATACTGGACAATTGAGAGACAAATCTTAATACGAAGTTTTACAGGACGGAAAACAACAAAAGTGTGAGTGATTCGATATGACTATTTAGAGATGTGTATGATTGTATGATTGAATGGAATGTTAGCTTTGAGCTTTGAGCCTAAGTGGAATTCTTAAATGCAAAATATACAATCAATCAATGTCGTTCATTATCATATAAATAATTATATGTTAAATAATAGGACAATAGCTTTGTCCTTGTAAAACGAAAGTACGGTAATCGATCGCCTAACGGATTACCCATTACAGGTCAGTTTCAAAAGTAGGGTAATAAGCCAAAAGTGACAACTTTTAAGATTTATGCTCACAAAAACTTTTGATGTTTTTCAAAACTTCGAGTGAGTCTTTCATGACTTCGTTTGTCTGCACCAGCTCTCGTCTGAATTGTTCAAACCCGCGCGGCGATGCGTCAATTCTGCGCACTGACCTATATGCACTCTCCGCCATCGCCAAAAACTGTTTCTCCATAATTGCGCATGTGCAGTTCGCAGACTTTCGGTCACGCTCCGTTTCCGTTTCCGATTTGAGCAATTTGCTGCGCACCTTAGTAATGTCAGACTCTAACTGTTGTAGATACCGATAACCCATTTCTCTCTCCAAATCTGCAATGAGGAAGGAAACATATTTTTCAATGTCCAAAGTAATTCAAACTATCATCGCACTTAAAAATTGCATTTAGACGTGATCATTTTTGTTAATGCACTTATTTAAGAATGCGTCAAACTTACCGCTTTTTATTCGCTTCGGAGTAGAAACGTATTCGTCTTCAATATCGAGGCGACGCTTGGCTCGAAACGACTCCGAATCGCTAAAGAAGCTTGCAAGTTTGCTTCTGAAAGACGGACTGCCGAGGTAGTAGTGGCTTTCCGGTTCCTGGTGGTCCCGTGACAACATGGCGCCGAGGTCGTGTGAGCCAGCCACATGCTCGTAGGTCACGTGGTCACGTGAGCTGCGGTGATGCCTTGGCGACATGTAAGCGTCTCTCTGCTGGTGGTAGGAAGCTTGAGGAAGGCTGGTGAGGTAGGAACCTGACGGGCAAAAACAACAAGTTTAATGCATGTAGTAATTGATGCTGAGTTTGAATATAAAGATGATTATCTCTATGATGATAATAATTGATGGTGAGAATTGATGATTGTAATGATTGCAACTATGAGTATTAATTTGTTTTCGGGATGATGGTTGATTTTGGCCGCGGCTTTGGTGGTGATGACGGTAGTGTTAGTGCTAATTGTGATACCGATAATGTTGGTCATGCTTATGACGCTGTATGTCTGATGTTGATTGTTCAGGTGGTCGTATTGGGCATTTTGAATAATAATAGTAGAAATTAACAACTCACCATTCGCGACTTCTTCAAACAGGCGTTTTTGACCCGTTGTGACTCCGCCTCGACCTCACATCGGTAATGCTCGGTACTTTCCGGAGAGAAGTTGAACTCGCTGGACGCATGGCGAACTGACGGAGACTTATTTACAATGGGTGACCTTGACCTTATCTGGGGTGATCGTGACCCCACGGACGGTGAGGGTGGCGACCTTGAGCTTGACCGTTCGCCCAGCATCCAGTCTGATTTTTCACAGAGATACGAGTCTGAATAGGCTTTGTGGAAGTCTGAACTTAAGCAATGCGAGACATTCATCATTTCACAGCTTCGTTTCTGAGGAGTTCTGAATATCACATCTTTACACGAAGGATTCAAGTTTTCGTTGTTATTGTTTTGTTCTGATTGTTTTTCGTCCGAAATTATTCTAATATCCGGCATAGATGGAGTTATTCGCTTCACGATTTCACTGACACCTTTTTGCTCGTGTCGTGAATTTGAGTTAATCGAGTCTATTTCCGCTCCATCTATACTGTCGCCACTTTCTGCTCTTTTCAATTCCTCTGCTGAAATTATCGTCACCGGCTCTCTCCACGTTTTGCGAAACGGTTCTTCAATCCGAATAGTTGCGGTTCGGGCCTGCATGGCTGGTGTTTTTATTTGTCTGAAAGTATAATACACAATTGTGCAAATGATTGTCATCGTGTGTCGTTGATCCGCTCTTCCTCACAAACCACTCACGGTATGCCGATTAAAGACTTGTTTATGGCCAAATAATGTCTGATAACTGACGGCAATTCAAACGCAACGAGCGGACGAACGAATCTAACGATTCGCAGACATCCCCGCCCAAATCTTCCCACGGCGCTTCATCTATAAAGATGTATAGCAAGAGATCAACCCCGTACGAACGTAATAGCGGTAACTTTCAGAATGTCGGTCGCCAGACTTATTCGTGTTGATAAACAGTGCATGGGACAACTAAAATAAACGAAGCACAAATACCTGAAGTTTCGATTTTTGTTTAATAAAAAAACTGTTCGCACGTAATTACAGCTGCGCAACTGTTATCTAACATTTTCTGCTGATAAAACTAGGCGACCTTTGCGCAGTAAAAATCTTGAAAATCAAAATTTAGGCTTAATCAAACACTCATGTTGATTCGCACTATCTGCTCAATCGGTATTCCCCAAAAAGCAAACAGAAATCGAAATAGTTGAATGCGGAACCCATATCGCAGCGAGATTGGGGTAAGTGTTGACAAATCTGTAGCTCTGATAATAAGGGGCTGGATTCTGTTTTTCAAGAAGTTAGTAAAGATTGTGTAAATAGAACAGGTTGATTGTGTTTGTTTTTTTTGCGCTTGAAGTACCAGCTCTTTTGCTGTGATTTGACGTGTAGAGAACGATTAACATGTACCCTGGTACAAGTAGTAACACACATTTTTGTCCTAAAAATGTGTAAAAAAACAAATTTCTTTAAGTTTAATGAACTGGAGAAGTATGAAGAGATGGAAGGCGAGAATGTGAAATGAATCAAGTAGTGACAATGGTTATTTTGATTATGCAAATGATGCTTAAGGTAATGCTGATAGGATTTGTGGTAATGGTGGTAGTGATGATGATGATGATGATGATGATGATGATGATGATGATGATGATGATGATGATGATGATGATGATGACGATGATGATGATGATGACCATAACGATCATGATGCTGTTTCTGGTGGTGGTAATGCTGTTGTTTGAACTGTCGCTGCTTTTAGTGCTGATTGGTGGTGATTGTGGCGACGATGATGATCAAGACCATAACAGACGATTTAATCACTGTTGAGACGTCCCAAACTATTCGTTAATTCAGCTGTTGTGTGATGCCCAAGTATTGCAGGAGTCAACGTATGAGCCTCGCTCTGGGAAGACGGGCCTTAATGCATGCTCGTAAACCTTCGCCTAAGATTAGCTTGTGCAGTCCAAACAGGCTAATCAGAGATGACACTTTCTGTCTTAACTGGATTTTCACGGAAAAGAGCCGTCTTTTAAACAAAAATACCACAAAAGCGGACAGTGTCGTCATTGATTACCGATAGTCTGTGGGGACTGCACGGGCTAATCTGGGACGACACTTTACGCACCTGCAGTACAACCCGATTTCTCCCAGAGCTCGTACAAATTGTGATCCCTCCTTTAATCAACACATAACCGCGCCTGCAGTGTGCACGCAGTGTGGTGTACAAACATTTTATTTAACACCTCACTATCGCCGCCGTATCGCAATACCGTCCGAAAGTAAATAGTATTACATAGGAATTAATTCCCTTATTACATTTCTAAAGCAGTATCGGGTAATCGTTAATTACAAGTAGAATTAACCGTCATTGTTGTTGCGTGCACGCGGCCACTTTCATCTCCCTAGTTATCGAATACACACGTAACTTTAATCCCCGTTAAAGCTAATACGCGATCGCCCGTTTAGACTAAACCCCGATACTGGTATACCATTGTTTTGCAAACAATGTGCATAACTGAACCAAAGGCGTCTTGATACCATACGGATTGTATTGTTTGTGGTTGGACTTTTGTTCCTTGATACGAAAACCGTTTGATCAAATGCTATCGAATATATCGGTATATTGCGCAATGTCGATGGGCTCATTGTGTTATTGGGTTATTTGTGTATTAAGACAGAAGTTGGTTAATGTATTGAATTCACCGACGATTGCTATGATATTTAATCAATCAATCAATCAATCAATCAATCAATCAACCAACCAACCAGTCAACCAATCAATCAATCAATCAAAAAACACATCTATATATTAATAAATCATCCAACCAACCAGCCTCATATATTTTTCTCAAATTAATTTAAAATCGCCTGTTCATGCGACAACTTACATATCCTGATCGACGTCTTCGACAAAGACACAAAAAGTGCATGTTAACAGACACCCATAAAACACTTAATTCGCAAACGTGCGCGACCAGTAAATCAATGCACATACCACACCAAAATTGTGCACGAACATGTGCACGCTAGTGAGCCTTTTAATATTCTCCCATAATTACAATATACCTTCGCGCGTCTTATCTAACGAGAGATAACGACGCACCAAGATTAATGGAAGTTGTTAATTTAATGCTTCTTTTTATCTGTCAATGCAATTTGTATGTAAATTTTTAATTTATTGATAGAATTCGTGAGTGCTGCTAGCACACTATGCAGGATTTTCTGTTAATGGGTAGTTAGTTGCACTTTCAGTCGTTGCTGTTGATGCTGGTGATTATAATAATGATGATTTTGTATTCTTTATTTTTCTATATTTCTTTTATTAACACTTGTTATCGAATCACTTTTATCACCAAGCCTTTGCTCTGTTATTTTAATATTTATTTTAGAATTCTACTATAAAATGCAATGCAGCATTATAAATAAACTGTAAGTATTTAGAATAGCTCAAATATATATAAAAAGTTGTCATATTTACCTCCTGTCTCGTTAATATCCATGTAGTGCACTTTACTATCTCATTGTGAATTCTTCTTTTTCTGCTTTCTTTTAAAAACTCTCCCTTCGACAAACTTTTGTTTTGCTTCTGCCGCAATGTTTCAACTAAAGTAAGAATTCCAATAGCCCGATTACTTCAAAGAAATTCTGCAATAAATAAATTGCAAAATAATTAAGTTTGTATTTGTTGCATTAAATATTTATATTTATAAATCCATAAGTCGAAAGGTATTATGCAGTTTGCAAGTTGCTTGTTTAAGAATTCAAAATATTCCTTGTATTGTACGGAGTTCTTAAATTGATTTTTATTTTTTTGCAATTCCGCAAGTCTGAGTTCTCTCACGCACCGTTCAATTCCTTAACTGACTAGATCGATTTTATTCGATTCTATTTAGACATAAACTGGTCGGTAGACTGCGTCACCCATTCGTTAATATTCCAACGGTACTTCAACCCAGTAACAAGATAACCCGTCTACGAGTCCCGTTCAAATCCCGTTATAAACTGCGGGATTATATTTCGTCTTAAACTGCGAGCTATATCAATATCCATATTGTTCCTTTTCATGTACTGTGCGGTCTTAATCATAAAATCTATTCAGGGCCGCTTAGACCTGTCAATTTTAAATCCGTTTCTATTGAATAATGAAAGAGCACATTTGATTGGTTGACAATAACGGGATCGTGTTAAAGCTCTTATTTCATTGACCAATGGTTGATAGCTGGTTGGATTAATAGGAGGAGCTTACAACGAATTCGGTATCTAAGGTCTCAAAGTCGTTAAATAGTTAAAAATAGCAGAAATAGATAAAAAGCTCGATTTCATAATGCAGACAAGTTTGGGTTTTGCAGAGACATGTTTTGAAATGTAAACAATTACTTGCATTTGTATTAAGGGCGTCGTAATAAATATTTGCTCATATCAATTTATGGAATGCATTTAAAACTTTTTTCGAAGCTATTTGGAAACAGAATTGCACTTGCAGGCATTAATCGAGTGAACCGATTCGCACTTTGTGTAAGTCGACGTAAGCTAAATGTAAGGTTTATTATGTTTATTGATAACCCGTGCGTTAAAAACAAACAAGGTTAAAACCAACTAGTTTTATATCATATTTTACACTGAGAGTGTAAATATTCTAGTTGAACGCCCAGGCTTATATGGCACGTTTGTAGTGTTATTCCAGTGTTTAATAACTATAACTTTATGTCCCTTGACGGGCTATCATGACCCCCGAATGCAAGACTATAAGACTTTAAAGTCCAATAAACACTCACAATCAACCAATATTTCGTAAAATATTTCGTAAAATAAAGTTAAAATATACAAAATCAGTGTTCCTTATCGCAATAGCCAAAATTTCAATGCTATATGTGGTCTGGTAACATATATTTAGCGAGCTGCAAAATGCTCGTTTTTATTTTGTGTGTGACAATATATTCCACGTGAATTTCCCGAGACGATATCCGAACATTCACGAGCGAACGCGATATTGGCTTTGAGCATTGTCGGCAGCACAACGTAGTTAAATCATGGAAGCCGAAGCCAATCTCGCGTTTGCTCGTAAGTGTTCGGATATCTTCGCGGGAAATTCCCATGGAATATATTGTCACACAAAAAATAAAAACGAGCATCCTTTATCTCGTCAAATCTATGTTACCATACCACATCTAGCGTTTACATTTTGGATATTGCTATAAGGAACACTTTTTAATGGGTAAACTTTATTTTACCAAATATATGCTGATTTTGACTGTTAATCGGGCTTAAGACTGCGACGCATTTTAGTTTATTCATGCTAGTGTATACATGTTCCAGTTTATGTACTCGGGTGAGACGCGTCGTTTCGGTTTCGTTTGTGCTGAATTCTAACGTTTTATGAAAATCGGTGAATACATTTCTTAAAGGACGCTTAGTCATTCATGACCAACGCAAAAACGTGTCCACGTTTATATTCTAATTTGCAGAGTACCTTTCGACGCCGTCGAACTTTGAAAAGAATTTTTCGCGTATAAGCATGTATTAAATAGTAGAACTGCACAGCTGTATGTATTATAATTGGAATAAGACTTTTTCCAAATAAGGGTCCAGATTAAACATAAGTCAACAATAAGTGGCAACCGCGTTAAGTGAGTGCATATTT
This sequence comes from Dreissena polymorpha, assembly GCF_020536995.1. Classification (NCBI taxonomy): domain Eukaryota; kingdom Metazoa; phylum Mollusca; class Bivalvia; order Myida; family Dreissenidae; genus Dreissena; species Dreissena polymorpha. The sequence goes on from NC_068356.1 coordinate 84,902,107, forward strand.
ATTTTAACGTAACATAAAAAGGCGTTAAAAATGAGGCTGTCTTATTACGATACGATATCAAAAATGGTAGCCAAATCACCGAATACCGAACAGTCTTTTATATTTAAACTATGCCCAGTTTACAATGCTATCCATATATCATAGAGTATTGCATTTGAAACTTGACGCGGTTGCTAATTTAATAAGAACTATATATAATTAAGTACCTAGCAGTTCGCGTTATTATCTCGCGACATTCGAGACTCTCCGATATCGCCTTTGTGTACGCTTAATGTTCATAAACAATTAATTATTGAAAATATTTAATACTTAAATAATTTAATACTTGAAAACACAATAAAAGATATTTTGATTGGTAATAAATAAATTAAAGTCGGGTAACTGATCGTTAGTTCACATAGGTGCTGGGTTGGCACGATTTTATTCAGTAACAATAACAACAATATGAAGCTTGTCACTGTGATTTAGTAGTTCTCCATATGTGTATATCAATTATCAAGCTCTGTTTAAGCTTGATAGTTAAGTTGATATATAAAAACGTTAACTTAATATACAACTCGAGTGATTTATAATTAAACTAGAACTGTCCTAGAACATCGTAGACATGCTGAAATGCATTGTTAGTGGGCGTACGGGTATAATTGAACGGGCATACATCTACTTTTTGAAATACACAGGTAACAGCGGAGAAAGGAGAAAGCAAATTTAATACACTCTTTTGTTTTTAATTGTGAAGCTTATCGTTAATTTGTATTCACAAATCCCGACAACTTGTCATATTAGATGTATTTGATATAACGTCCCTAATTCGTTCCATTATTTTTTTAAGTTTCTTTTTTTTAATTAACCTCCAATAATGTGTCATTTAGAAATATTCATAATACCGGTAGATGACTCTAAACGAATCTTAATGTAGTGTTATAAAACCAGACCAATCATGGTTCCACCCATAAATGTATGAGACGCGATCTAAGAAAAGGGGATTTAATGCATGTGCGTAAAGTGTCCTCGCAGATTAGGGACGACACTTTCCTTTTTTATGATATTTTCCGTTGAAAGAAAGTCTCTCCTTTTCAAAACTCCCGTTTAGGCGGAAAGTGTCGTCCCTGATTAGCCTGTGCGCACTGCACAATCTAATCTGTGACGACACTTTACGCACATGCATTAAACCCCATTTTCACTGAGCGCGGCTCATAAGACAGTTGCAATGCTTGTTGTAGTTAAAGCATGGTGTGTGTTCGATTCCTGGTTCAACCGCAACGCAGGGACAGTCACGATGAGTGTTTAAATGAATTTGCAACATATGGGCACATGGATACACAAATGTGGACTAAAACATCGGAGACATCAAACATGTTCGTCGGACAGGACGAGAGTATATTAAACATTTTATAAAGCAACCATCATGTCCATCTGACAGCTTTATGAACCTTGCTACATCGAGAATCAACATTGTCTAGGACGAGAATTTAAACAATGCGATTATGTATCTTTGCTCAAAAGGTTTTTTGTTTGTATTGACTCGTTACAAAGTGATGAGTGAAAGTTATAAGATGCTTTTAGATTTATTCTGACTCGTAAGACGTTTGATTTACGTTAAAAGGGCGACAAGAGCCCTTAAATGAGCCCAAAGATGTTATTTTGATCCGCAAGCGACCTTTATTTGCCCAGCCATCGATTCGCCCCTTGTTTACACGTACCCTTTACCCGTGTTGGTAATATTCACGTTGCTCGTTATTATGAAGTTAATAGAGTGGCGATGCGCCGACCTGGCTAATGATAGCAAGGGTCTTGCAATACTAAGGGAACGCCTAAGGTCTTTACAAAATGTTATTTACGTGGGCGCGGCGATTTGTTTCATTAGAGAAAGAAAACAATTAAATGAACGCCTGATTGAAAAAAAATGCGCTTCAAAAACCACTCAATGAATACGTTTTCTTTTTTATTTCGACGACTTTTTATTCTGCAACGCATTACATATTTTTGTCGATAATAACAGTTATGATAATAAGCATCAGGATAAGCTTCATAAACTATCATAATCATCATCTGCTTCTTCCTATTCTTTTTCTTCTTTTTCCGCGTCTTTGAGGGTGTTTTCAAACATGAGTATTGATATGATATTGTCGGAAATATTAAATGCTTTTTAAAGATGATACTACCATATCCCATTACATGTAAATGTAAATACACTCACTTGTTTTTCAGGCCTTACCAGACTATGTGGGCGTACGTACATGCAAATATTACGCAACCCCGTAACATCTTGGGTTTTCTTTTCAAATCTGTAATGTAAACACTCAAAAACAATACTGGCTCGAACTATTTATGTCACCGTGTCATTTCACGTGAATGGATTCAAATGGCATGCATGTTTTGAGAAAACTTTGAAAGTCAACAATTCCTCTCATCCACAAATAACACCTTTTCTTAAGAATGACATTTATCCCTTGTTACACATAACGGCCTTTGAACAGGGGCCATTAGGCGTGTATTTTAGAGCATTTAAGGGGTCACATTTCAAGGGGAACCGTTTAAATTGCTCTTAGGCCTCCGTTAAGGGTATTTACCGTTTGAATAATTCTACTTTTCTGGTCAACTGAACTTTTTCAAACTATTTGCGAGTTTCTAAAGACGCGACAATTGACCATTTGACCTTAGCTGTCATTTTCCGACAGTTTTGCCAGCTTTATGACGTGTGAATTAAATGACCACCAGGTGTTGTGACTGACATTATTTCCATTATATTCTTGTTAAAAAATCGGAAAAAAATTATACACGAATTACAAGTGTTAGAAGTCGTTGTTATTTATTTCAACGACATTTCTTATTAGAATTGACTTATTCAATCCCAGGAGCTTTTACGAGAGCAGAGGGTCAGAAGAAAGAAAATCCATTTGAAAACATTTTTTAACGGTAAACGGCATTTTAAAGTAAAATGCTGCTGCCGCAAACCAAGACTATACGAGCGCCCGATTGACCCCTGAGACATCGCCTCGCTTGTGTAGAAACTAAAGATTAATACTTGCCGTATCGTTATATTATTTTACTAATTTCAACGCGGTTTTAAAACTTTTTTTTGAATTTTTAGAACGGATTTTTTTTCTGAAATGTATTTTTATGCATGTTCTTTGCGAGTGGGGCTGTAAGTGTAAATTTAAGACTGTTGCCCGAATCAACGGTTTTTACTAAGATGATTTTTATAAATAGAATGATGCTCTCAGCGTTGCAGGAACATAATCGATATATACACATATATTTCAGGTGCTAAAACGTATTATTTTCTATTACAATATCAATAAAATTAGCATAATGACGCCACTAAAATGTATCCCTATACTAGACAACATAATGCGAAAATGTGAAAATCAAATTTTATATATGTTATTATTAGCAAAAAGTCAAGCAAACGTTTGATAACATTAATTTAATTAAATCATCCAATTAACTACATGTATTACACTAACGCGTTTGTTGCATTGAATACAAGCGCCTTTATTATAACAACGTTTTAAAGTTTCCACCACGTTTTTTGAGAGCTTATGACTCTTTAAAAAAGATTGCTTTCATTCTAAATAGAATTGTTTGTAGAACTTGCGAGCAAATACATTAATCGCGCTACCACGTGCATTGCACGTGCGGTACACTCCAACCCACATGGACAATCGGGCGTATGTTACCTGACCACTTTAAACACATAAATACAACAGTTTGTCTGTGTTCGTTGTTACTTTGAGCTAAATATCAATGAGCCTCGTTATGGAAAAACTTGGACGACACAGGGACGACGTCCCTGATAATCCTGAGCGGAAAGCACAGGGTAATAAAGGACAAAACTTTACGAACAAGCATTAAGCAAAGTTTTCTTAGAGCGAGGCACAAATATGATCGACAGTTTTTTTAATTATAGTCCACTTTTATTTACCCATACTTTTCGCGAGGCGACTATACATTTCGTACATTGTGCTGATTAAATAAGGTATTTGCGATTCTCACGACAGCCCTAGGCGGACCCCTTTTGATAGTCTTATCGACATGTTAGCTATTCCAACGAACTAATTTATTATTAAATATTGATCGAAAATCTCCGTCAATATTGGGGATTAAAAGTGCGGAACCCTTTTGGGTTAAGATTTGAATTATTTTGGGGATCACGGATTAGGGATTAGAAACGGATTGGATAAAGGAATATAAACACGGAATTGAAGTCAAAATACAAACTGAAGTAGAACAATCTTAAGAAATACTTTTGAAGTTAATTGGTATTGAAATAACGGACAAATGTTATTTAAACCGGTATTGAAATAACGGACAAATGTTATTTAAATCCTGTGCGGAGATATGAAAACACAATTATTTTATGTTTTTTACTAGACAAAAAGCCAACCACAGAAGATCAGCGATTCCTTTATTACCTCGGAACGCGAATTGTTTAAGCCTAACAATGGAATAATAATATTAAAGTTGAATGCTGTTTTGTGTTTTATTCAGTGAATCAGCATTGACAGAGTCTATAGAATGTATGCGTGGATCTTTTCTTCAATTAACCGCAGATTTACCCCATGAATCACCAGTCAATTGCTTGTTTACAAACATTTCACCGATATGCCATGAGAAACAACCCTTCAATACGATCTGCTGAAAACAATCGTCTCGTTGAAGTGAACATTTTAAAAGATGGGCGTAATATAGTATACATGTACGTCGATTGACATTGTTCATAGTGTCTGTGCATTCGTAAAAAGTGTATAAAACATGACTGATAATGAATTTGACAATCCGAGAATCGTTCTGGGTGAAGCTGGGCTTATTAACAGGGCGCAAAATCAACGGGGCTTTCAGGGGGTTACACAGGGCTGGACAGAATGTAAACACACTGTTAAGAACTTTATTTTATCTTAAAATCTTAAGTGCATAAAGAACAGAGTTTCTTGCAGTTTGTGCCGATATCTTAAAGGGGCCTTTTCACAGATTTTGGCGTGTTTTGAAGTTTGTCATTAAATGCTTTATATTGATAAATGTAAACATTGGATCTTAAAAGCTCCAGTAAAAAATCAAGAATAAAATTAAAAAAAGAAAACAAGAGTAAACCTCAGCAGGGCTCGAAACACTGACCCCTGGAGTAAAAAGTCTACGACCTTGACCTCTCGGTCATTCTTCCAGATACAATCACAAATGTATTTTATACTCTATATAAAATATAGCGACAACAAGAGAACTCTCCAAATTATTAATTCGTTTTGCGTTGAAACGCTTTATAAGTTTCAGGTTTTTAAATTGTAAAACGATGCATATAATGGCTATTTTATAGCATGGTAAATGTTCAGTTTTACTGTTTCCTCACAAATATCATAACTAAAACGAAAATTTGTGAATCTGAAACAACTTTTTTTCAATTTTGTCAATTTACCCAAACATGAAAAGGCTCCTTTAAAGTTTAAAAATAAATCATTGAATACGTCTGAAATTGGTGACAAAATTTCACGTTGCGTGAAGTATAACCGTGCACTACACAATGATCTTTTTTTCACAAGAACACAGGCTTATAAAATAAAGTAATTCTGATGTATTTCACATTGTCATAAGAAGCATAAAAATCTGTCTTTAATGCACTAGTTGAAATTATTAAGAAAAATTGTTTAAAAAAGTTGTTTGAAAAAAGCACAACTTGCTGGTGTGTTTACATCCATTAACGTTTAATTGGGAACCCTCAAAGTCACTTGATCCCTGTTAATGCACGTGCGGGAAGTGTCTGCGCAGGTAAATCACGGTCGACACTTTCCGCCTAAACTGGATTTTCGCTAAGAAGAGACTTCCTTTAAATGAAAATTACCTTAACGAAGAATGTGGTTTCCCTTGATTAGCAGACGTGGACTATACAAGACACGTATCTGGTACGACACTTCGCACATGCATCAACCCCAGTTTTACCAGCAAGGCTCATATGATTGTAGTCACTGTGTATCTGGAACAGAAACTGAGGCTAATTATCACTAACAGGGCAACAATGACGTCAAGCTCAACTATAATGACCTTATTATGACAACTAGTGATGTTGTATAGTACGATGATACAATGGTAGATGTCATGATTATGATTTTGCTGTGATGATGATGATGGTGTGGTGGTGGTGGTGATGATGATGATGATGTTGGTGTTGTTGTTGTTGTTGTTGATGATGATGATGATGATGATGATGATGATGATGATGATGATGGTGGTGGTGGTGGTGATGATGATGATGATGATGATGATGATGATGATGATGATGATGATGATGATGATGATGATGATGTTGATGATGATGCTCTTATATGTTCAATATACGAATGCAGTGAAGTTCCAGCGAAATAAGTCTAACATATAAAGTCACACTCAACTAACAAACAATAAATCTAGGGGGGTCACTTTTTGTTGTTTTTTATCCCATTTTCACCGCGACATTGACAGTATAACACGTTGTGGAATATACTTGCTTGTATTCAACACTGTGGAATATACCTGTCGCGTGCACGGACTACTTTTTAAATGACGTCATGCGATATGCGCTAAAATTAGTCGATATTGTTTGGTTCATTGATCGAATTTAAAGGTCACCCATTAGAAGAAAATGTGCATATTTTGCAGAAAAAAATATATATGACACATTCACCAAAAGAAATGTTGAAATAAAATATAAAATTACACGATTTTTGTTTTGTTATTTTTTTATTTATATTTAATTTACCACTGAATGATTTTTCATAAGAAACAAAGTCGACAAAACTTAAGCTTCAAAATTATACGACCTTCAACCTTTAAATCTAGTCATATGACATAATTTTTCGCCATCCGTATAATGAATCAGCTGATTGATGGCGTCATAAAATGACATACTTATTGCGTCATTTTCCCCATTTTTTTTTGACGATTTATTATAAACGCGACTTATTTCACATGTTTTCTTCATATGTCGACATATCTGAATTGTCAATTGATCATATTTGACTTATTTCGTGTAATGTGCATTGTTTATAACCAAAGCATATAGATCTACTTTTGACATTTAACTTAAATATTAAGAATGTACAACAAGCCATACACATATCGCACAGTTCATGAATAATCTGCTATGTTTGCTTTCCTATTTAATTCACGTTAGGCATAGAGCTGTGTAAAGTATAAGATGGTAAAAATAGCACCACACTGGAATTGGGAACGTCCCATTTTGTACACGGGTATTTTCTACTCATTTATCTGTTGTGTACTGGAATGTTTTCCATTCTTTGTGTATTTATATATTAAATTATTTTTTCGTACAATAAGGGCATTTACCATAGATAAATTAAACATTGTGCAAGTTTAAACATAATTATGTTTGTATGCAGAAATCTGCAAATGCAACCGAATTTACCAACGGCTATTATTAGATAAACTGCTCCGGTTCATTTGAACAGCAGTAATGTATGACGTAGCGTGTGACGAAGAAGAAAGTTTATCGCGTTCATAAACTCATTTGAATTAAGTGATAGAATGGCATAAGGGTCTTTATTTAAGTATGCTAAAATAATAATTAAAGACCCTAGATGCAATATCGTCAATTATTGAGTTAAATGGATTAATAGATGGATTTTAAAGGATAATTAAAGGTAAAATACTAGTTCTTAGTCTTACGTGTTTTGATTTTTGTTTATGTTTGTACTTTTGTCGTTCCCTGTTATCGGGGAAATGATTTTAACATGGGCGCAATTGATGCATCGGATCACACACGGCATACCTATAACATTATATAAAAAACACGTTCTGCGCGTCCTTAAATTCGTCGTTCGAAGTCGGAAAACGTAGATCTATTGCCCTGTATATTTTGTCAAATGAAGTGTCAGTCGCTGCAATGGTCTGTTTACTCGTCAAAAGTGTCAAGGTCGTCGATAGCTAAAGAAACTTCAGCGTACAGTTTATTTAGTATTGACAGACCTGTACAAAGTCGCGCCAGTCAAAAATCATAAAAAGTGACATTTAAATTTATGGTAGCCAGAACTAGGTCGTCGATGGTGTACATAAATGTTGACATCGACAGCATTTTGTCAGGAGCAATCGCTGCCATATTGGATTTTGATCATTTTCTTTCCAAAATAAAATGAATTATAGTAAAGTAAAATTATCTTTTCGCGGTCGTAATGTATTAAAATTCGCAAACTGCGTAAAATTGAATGTAGGCATATGGTGATATTTTTACTTGTTTTACAGTTTGTGTGTGAATTTTTTAAAGACTATTTTGCGTACCAGAACAAATACATGTATATCACTACGCATGGTTACATTTGTTAGATTTTAAGCGCTTTTATGACTGAATTAAAATTATTGTTAAGGTTATTAGATCTATATATGTTAAATGTCACGTTGAAAAAATCAAATGGGATAAATAGAATACTAGGATTAGCGTTGAATACAGAGAAGTTTATGTTGCTCTGCTCGAACACCGAAAGCGCTCGCCAAGGCTCGCGCTTCCGGCGTTCTAAGCCTCGCAACATAAACTTCTCTGTATTCAACGCTAACCTAGTATTCTCTATGTACTTTTTTACATCGCAAAACTCGACCCATTTGAATATGGTCTCACAATTTATGCATGCGTCCAATGACGATTATGCGTGAAAATTGATAAAAGCTACCGTGAAAATCCAACTTGGCTGTCATTGTCTGTCACCTATTTGAAGTTCATGCCAATGCATTCGATTAAAATAACCGGCGAATTCGGAGATTTAGAAATGTCTGGATAGAAATAAAAATGCAAATATAAGTAATAAAATGCCTATGTGATAAAACGCAACAAGGTGGTATTGATTTCATTAAATTTGATTTGTTAAGTTATACCCATTGTAAAATGACCATACATAACCAGAGATCATGAATAAAGGTCTAAAATCCGTGGGTTTACGAGACAAGCAAGCTTAAATAAATAGGTTTGAACTTAAACTGAACACCAATATCAATTTAATTCAATTACAATTTAATTACTCCAATATTTTAATATTCATTATAGGAAACGGATTTCAAAAAAAGAGCGAAGAGATCTGCCAATTATGCAAACGGGGAACTTAAACAGCATTCATAATGGCACATGTATAGAGATATACTGGTATATTAGCCGCGCTCTGAAAAAATGGAGTTTAATGAATATGCGTTAAGTATCGTCCCGAATTAGCCTGTACAGTCCGCACAGTCTAATCAGGGACGACAGTTTAGGCCTAAAGTGTCGTCCCTGATGAGCCTGTGCGTATTGCACAGGCTAATCTGGGACGACATTTTACGCGCACGCATTTAACCTTCTTTTCACAGAGCACGGCCCACTTGTATATGAGTCGCGCTATGAGAAAACGGGGATTAATGCATGTGCGTTAACGTGAGACCCTGATTAGCCTGTGTAGTACCCCAAGGCTTATCAGGAAGGACACTGTCCGCTTTTATGATATGTTTCGTGTTAAGGAAGTCTCCTATGAGCGGAATTCAATTTAAGGCGTAAAGTATCGTCCCGATTAGCCAATGTGAACTGCATAAGCAAATCTTTAAAAAAAAATACGCACATGCATTAGGCCCCATTTTCATATAACGACACTTATATAATTTCGTTTCCAGAAGGTAAAGAAAAAATGTCGATCTTAAAACAAAACAGAATATCGTCTGTACTTAAACCTTCTGAAGAACAAATTCCCTAAGAAAACTAATACATTTTTTTCTCGCGCATTAAGTAATCCCATCCATAGACTTGTCGTTCAACGGCGGTCAAAATATTTAGACGCACAAATATCATAATACTGCTATTCACTGCTGTTCAAAAACGACGAAATCTCCTTAAAATTCCCATTTATTGTCGTCTAAGGTGGGGAATTACACTAATATCGTACCTGTATTACAGATAATGACGCTCTTTCCAATACTTTTGTTGCGTTTAAATACGGAAAATCCGCACTTTTATTGTAGCATTAAACTGTAATATATAGATGATGGTAAAAGTCGTGAGAATCTACCGTCACGCCGAATATTTTTGGATAAGAGACATTTATGTTTCAAATTCTCTCAGTTATGATTAATGCATGGTTTTGAAAACACCGAGGCAGTCAGTGCACAATATGAGCCGCGCTTTGGGAAAAAGTGGCTTAATGCATGTGCGTATTGTCTTCACATAGTAACCTTTGCAGTAATCAGGGACGACGCTTTCCGTCTTAATGAATTTTTTGCGTTAAATATGTCTCTTCTTAATGAAATTCCAGTATATGCGGAAGTGTTGTCCTTGATAAGCCGCTGAGGTTGCACAGGCTAATCTGGGACGACACTTTCCTCCTAACTGGATTTTTGCTAAGAAGAGACTCTTTGTAAACGAAAAATACCACAAAAGCGGAAACCGTCGTCCCTCATTTGCCTGTGCGGACTGCACATGCTACTTTGGGACGACACTTTACGCACATTCATTCATTAAACCCTTTTTTCACAGAGCACGGCCCAATTATGTAGTATATAAGAATTACTGGGAGGGGGTAGTAAATGTGTCAACGTACATGTGTAATTTTGGGTGTATATGTTTGGGTTGATATTTTTTTTTAGTTAAATGTACATTAACTAACCGAAAGAAATCTTATAGCTATTATAAGTTCTGACAACTAAGTTATTACCTCTTTACCCTGAAAAAATGCGCATATAAGTTTACTAATAAACCCAACATGAATCTCTCGACTTACACGCAAGTCCTCGTTTTCATCAACGCTGAAATTAGAACTTAAAAATAATCTGACATAGGAAAATAAACCGTTAGATCTATACAAGAAAATCATTTAATTCATCTTTCAAACCAATACACCCCTCTTTTATAGCGAGCATATTACATGAAAAGGCATTCGCTAATTAAAAAGCATTCACCATTAATAATTCATTTCGCCGGTTCTTTTACTATCTTTACAAAGCTGAAAGTGCGAGATTTTACGGTTACGCTGCACAATAGGGCAAACTTTTTTTTAGAGATTTGTCCCACGGTCCCTACCGAAAATCCACAACGCGTCATTTCGTCGATAGGTATATTGAATAAGATTGCGCCTGGATGATGGAAAGAGCTTTCGCATGACGTTGCATACTATCGTCTGTGCGTTTTAAGTCGCATAGTTCAATATAGGTTTATTCCCGGCGGCTTAAATAATTAGATGCATGGGGTGCGGGATTTGAGGGTACGATGCCTGTGGCGCGGGGATAAAAGAACGGCGGTCGAGTCTTAAAGCAAGCATCAGTGCTATAAAGTCAGCTTAACGGTATTGCCCACCCAATTCAGCGGTGATATGTACACATGCGCTGTGCTATTAAAGGCGGCTTTTAATGTAAGAACCTCACTCTATGGAAATGGGGCTGTATGCATATGCGTTAAGTGACTCTAATAACCTTTGTCGAAATATTTCGATAGATGGCAAACGCAAACATCCGTTTTATGCGCCTGCGCTGCAAACGGTTTACAGAGATGAGTTTACTGGCGGCGAGTAGATACATTGAGAGTATTTTCATTGAGAGTATTTGAGAGTAATTTCATTGATTCATTGAGAGTATTTTAAAATCCGTTTGCATCCGTAAAGTTACTATACAATTACATATGGCGCTGATATTAGCCGATTTTTCTTTAGAAGTATGCTTCATTATAACATTGTTGTTTTTACACCTCAGAGAGTTGAACGTTATTGTAGCTGTAAAAGTTTTGGCGATTAATTTAAGTTCTGGACTTTAAACTTTTAAATAGTGCTGCTTTATCCTTGCTCCTCCTTTTTTTCCGAACAAATATTCGGCCATTTCCGCTATTCGCGTTCGAGCATTTTCGGTAAATATCGGGTCACCTCGTTAACCTCCGGTGGCGAAATTGTATTCTTTTCTTAATGACCTACATTTATGCAGACATTTTCAAAATAATTGCCATACAAACTAATTTAACAAACTTAAATATACCATGAAGTCACATATGGTTTACTGATATCATGACAACGCTAGTATATACCTATGAAATGTAGATTAAACTTTATTACACAAAACTACAAACATGATTTATCAAAGTACATCGAGACCAACAAACGAAAAATAAGAAATCGAAACAAATTATTTGAAGGAGTTTATATTGTGTTTTGTGCCAAACTTGTTGCGAAAATGATATTATTAAATGTAATTTGCATTTTAGGAATTTTTTATCTACGCCATTTTCTTTTAAATTAATATTTTACTTTATATCTTAAATAAAATAATTCCCTCGTTTTCACCCTCTTTAATAAACGATTTTGAATGTCGTATTAAAAATGACTAATTGAGAAGAACCAGTCACGAGTAAAATCGGTCTCGTGTGATGATGTATACGACCGATAACAGATAAATAAATAAATAAATCATTTATTTACACGCGCATTTAGCTTTTAATCTTTGATCTCGGTTGGATCTTAAGGTAAACTCTAAGAATCTAGTTGAATAAAAAGTCATAACTGCGATGAATGGTGTTGCGGTAAATGTTTGAAATCAGTTTTTATCTCGATCGAAATAAGGACTTTATGACGAAATAAAAACTGCAAAAATGCATTAATTACTATAATTCATTGCAAATTGACGTTTATATAATAGTTTATCATTAAATGCAGCCATAAAAGCAATAGAATTGATGACGACATTGAATGACGAGGTGTGATCATTATTTTATATTTGAATACACGATCGTAAAAGCGGACTAAACTGGTCCTTTGTTGTTTTGATAAAAATAAGAATTTAAATGTTTGCTTACACATATACATGTGTATACTAAATTATGTCTTCGCAAATAACTTTACATATGATTCAAATCGGGTTCAGTTTTCAACAATAGTACAACGTTCTATGTAGTTTAAAAGAGTCACTTACCTGAAACTTTTTTTTTGTAAAATTGGGAACAGTTTATTTACGGCTGAACAGCTTACCATCCAAATCATGAGGAAAGCAATGCAATCGGTTTTATGAAAACGATTTTTTTTATTGTTTCTCGAAATATTCCATTCAAACGATGGTGAGAGATTCCTCTTGAGTAACTAGGTACTCTATGTTAGTACCAAGCGCGTTCGAACTTTAGCATAATTAAATGAGTCGCGTCCTGAGAAAACTGGAGATAATGCATGTGCGTAAAGTGTCGTCCCAGATTAGCCTGTGCAGTCAGAACAGGCTAATCAGGGACGACACTTTCCGCTTTTATGACACATTTCGTTTAAATGAAGTCTTTTCTTAGCAAAAATCCAATTGAGGCGGAAAGTGTCGTCCCTGATTAGCCTGTGCGAATTGCACATGCTAATCTGGGACGACACTGTACGCACATACATTATGCCCAGTTTTCGCAGAACACGACTCAAATAATTGTCTTATAAACGAAATAGTTACCAATGCAATGAACGGCATTTTCTTAGATAACAAATGAAGCTCCTTTATAATTCGTTGGGTTAAATTTGGTGGACCGATAATTTAAAAGCTCATATTTAAAATACATAACAACTGACAAATATATAGCTATTTGTTCAAACCAATTTGTAAATTTGTGTAAATATTTGTAAATATATGTGCATAAAGTTTCGTCCCACATCAGGGACGGCACTTTCCTCTTAGACTGGATTTTCATTTCGAAGAGACTTCCTTCAAATGAAAAATTACATTGATAAGGAATGTGTCGTTCCCAATTAGCCTGTGCGGACTCCAATCGGGGACGACAATTGACGAACATGCATTTAGCCAGTTTTATCAGAACGAGGCTCATTTCTATAAACCCATTAGAAAATATTTATTTGTGAACAAGAACAACTCTTCCATACCGATTCCACTTCGCATTCCAATACGTGGCCCTATAATTATGTTCGAGATTATATGTTTGTTTGTCTGATTATTCCCCATTCTCGAGTATTTGTTCAGACGACTTAAACGTTGGCGTGGTTTCTGTTACCATAGCTACTCAGTGTCAACAATCAAACCCGTAATGTAAATAGACTTTATGAAATCATAAGTCCATAAAATCGACGAACACATTACTCATTTTAAAAACGAAACACGTGCCCTTGCATGACTAAACAATCTGTTTCAATACTTGAATGTTATCAAGGAAAACATCGAGTGCTCAATAATAAGGATATGGTGAATTTAGATTTTTTTATTTATAGTAAACACGGTTCTGAGTTAAACCCTAATATACATAAAGCATTTATGGAAAACAAAGATCCAAATAGCAAAATCACGGCTGCGTGTTTAATTTAAAGAATTGACTGCCGGTAATCACTAAAATCTAAACATGAAATACACCAGTGCATGTACTAAAATTTATCATACCACCGCATTGATATCTGCCTGATATAACGTTGCCTGATATATTTTTTTATATAATGGTCAACAGGAAGTTCTTATATCAGTCAATGTTTGGATTTACGTGGGATTTGCAATAAAGTTAACAATTTCTATCAACATGAATCAGGTTTAACAAAACAAGCAATTTGATACCAAAAACGTACATATTTTATTAGAGTTTAAATCAAGTAAAAAATCACAAAAACGTTGTTTTTTTTTAAATCGCAACAGCCCGCACTGCAGAAGTTAAACGACGTCATCAATCGGGCAATAATTCTTAAATATCGATATAGTCATTGCACTCGCAAGTGTTGCACAGAAAGTCAAGACAAATGATAACTGTATGCTAATCCTCATCTATTTAAACAAACGATTTAACAGGCTTATGTCATTATTGACACCATCATCAAAATGTCAATTTCAATACACATCTCCAAAATGGCGTCTCCAAACTATTCGGTGAAATGTGTTGTTCGATTAAATTTGTCGCTGCAGTCCATTCCTGATCCCCAATTCAAGACGTTTATAATTGTACTCTTCCCATTCGTAGTGCAAACAACTTTTTTTTTAAATCTCTATACGATGTTTAATTTAAGCGATTATTCGTGTAGTCTTTTCGAACGCCGTTTCTACATTATGTCAACGTGTAAAAGCCGGATCAGCAAATTCAGCAGGGATCCGTACATTTTAAATATAAAGAAATGGATTGTTTTGCAGATTTTTAGGAAAATGTGGTATGATAAACAGAAAAACAGGTTACTATCCCATCATTTTGTAATATATCAGGCTCGGCACGAATAAAATAACGGCTCGGCAAGTCTCGCCGTTATATTATTCTAAGCCTCGCCTGATATATTACAAAACGATGGGACAGTAACCTGTTATTCTCTATGTATCTCGCTCTACTAATCTGTTATTATAAAATACTAAATAAAACAAACTATTGTAGTTTTGTTTTCTTTTTAAAAAATATTTGCATGTTTGGATTTTGACAGCAATGATATAACTGATTAATGTTCATCTGTAACAAAAACTTGCTAACGTTTTGCACAAGTTTTTGAAAAACTGGAGCTAATAAAGCGAATGTAGCAAAATTGTTTATGAAACGAAGTTTATGGTCGACCCAAAGGAGAGGTTCGATAAGTGGGAAAAAAACTGTTTTTATGTCTTATCGTGGTATATATGACGACGATTTCCTCGTTGTCTCTTTATAATCCGCCACGACTGATTTCGAAATTTCATTGAGGCGGCATAATTTAATTTCTATAAACTACATCGTATTTCGCATTCGACCAATTTCGTAAATTGGCCTTATTTATTTCAGAAAATATCAACGCAATTCGATATTCTGTAGTTCAAATTGACAACATTTTCTCACAATAAATGCCTACTATGATTTCTGTAAACATGAGCTTGCGGGATTTAAATGTGTTCCTTAACAAACTATGCCTATCTGTAAGATGTAATACTAACGTAATTAAAGCGATAATTATGACACATTAATTTGTTGATTACCAAATTATTTACGATGTTTGTGAATGCTATCTTTAATAAACTAAGCTTTTCCGTACTCAATTTAATACTTACGCCATTGAAGCTATAATTATGACAAATTAATGTGTTGATTACCATATTTTTCGAGTTTTGTGAATGCGAATTATCATAACGCAAAATATTTTAAAGGTAAGGGTAACATTCAATATTAAATTGAGTACAATGAACTCCAATAATGTGAACATTAGTAAAGGGAGTTGTGCACGTTTTGTCGATATGAAAATTGTCTAACCTTTTTCACATATTCAGACAATTAAAATATTCTATGAATAAGGGAGCGAAGTGCCATTAATGGCGTAGGCTCATACTGAAAATACAGCTTCGGTTATAAAATTACCATCCTTTGAAATTGATAAAATGATAAAGACATGACAACGAATAACGATTTGATAATTTTGACTAATTCTGTTGTTTCCGTTATTTTTTGCGGATAACTTATATGTAGCATAAAACACAACCACTAAGACTTTAAAGGTTTCAATCTTTATTCTCATTTATATACATACATTACATATTTATAACAGTAGCAAATATTCACATTTAAATCATTATGTATACAACCGCTAATGGTGTTAAGCTATATCAGATATTGCAAAAGTTTGCATAGCATTATATATGATATTATTCCATTATCACTATTTACAATACTAAGAGATAGAAAATAAGTGCTACTCTTTCTTTAAAAAAAAACTGCGATAAAATAATCAAGGTTAAGACACTGATTGCTGTAAATTGGAGCACTAGCGCGCTAATAAAATACACTTTCAAATATCGAATATCATTCCTGATCAGATCAGAAATGAACTGATTAGCACTGACTTTTTACATTTATATAAAATTACATTTTATATCACAATAAAACATACATGACATTATTTACAAAGTAAAATTGTCGTCTTCTTAAAATTGCCTGTTAGGTGTTGGCACATTGTCTAATCAAGTCTCTATTTGAGAACAGCATCATAAATTGATATATTTTTGATAAGTTTGGAAACTCAGAATTGCATAAATTGTCTTCGAGAGTTAAATATCTCTTAAGTCATTATATATTTGACATTCAAGTATAACATGAAGTTCATTTTCTACATTTTTGCTTAAACATAATGGGCATGTTCTATTTTCTCCTATAAGCCCTTCATAACGCCCTGTTTCAATACGAATGGGTGCAACACCAAGTCTAATATTTACTAAACGCAGAACGATGAGATAATGGTAAAGTAAGAGTACAATAATCTTCTACATTATAACTATACTTTAACAATTCATACAATCTAAGTTAATATCGTCCTCGGCCAGATGGACCTATCTCGTTATTAATTCGTCGAAGCCAGCCAGCTATTGATGCAACATTCATGTTTAATTGCTTCTATATTAAAAGCAAATGATCTTGGTATAGCTATTTCTAAATTGATGTTGATGGTCGAGAGTTATACATAATTGCCCTTTAATCCCAAGGACACTGGTTCGAATTCGAAGAGAACAAACATTTTCTTTTTTTTATTTCTTTCACAAATTATAATCCATTTACTATGATAGAGCTCTGCATTTTTGTGGTTAAAATCTAGCAATTTAAGGCATTTACTTACACAGTTAAAAATACGACCCATTCGGTGAACTTGTCCGTTTGCTCAAATTAGTATGATCAGAAATCTTAATTACCACTAATTTGATTTATTTAATGGTAAAAGATCGAATTACGAATTCTTCGAAAACAGGAGCTGTTCCTTTGGTTTAAAACACGAAAAAGAAAACACAACTACTAAAATCTGTGTGGTGAGATTCTATTAATGAAAAAACATTAAATACGCATAAAAAATTAAATTGAATTAAGTTCTATACATACACATATTATATCTGAACTAGTGAATGAATTAGCAAATGTATCAAAACCCCTTAAAAATACTAATAAAACTTTGCAGACAGTTTTCTATTGACTTCTTTAATTTATCAACTCATATCGCACAGTTTACTATCGTTAATCAACTATAATACCACAGTTTACTATTGTTTATCATTTCATATCACACAGTTAACCATCGTTTTTCCACTCATGTCTTACAATTTACTACTGTTTATCAACTTATATCGCACAGTTTACTATCGTTTACCAACTTATATCGCACAGTTTATTATCGTTTACCAACTTATATTGCACAGTTTACTATCGTTTATCAACTCGTTTCGCACAATTATAAATGTTCATTAACTTATATCGAATAGTTTAACATCGTTTATCAACTCATATCGCACTATTTACTATCGTTTGTCAAACTTTATATCAAAGATTTATTCCGTTTTTCAACTCATATCGCTCAGTTTACAATCGCGAATCAACTCATTTTGCGCATTAAATTATTATTTATCAACTTATATCGCAAAGCTTACTCTAGTTGATCAAGTCATATCCCACACATTTAAACCAGTTATGTTATATAATATTGAGTCAGAACCATATCACATTGGATACTATGGTCTGGTTCCCGTATTTTTTCACGCAGGAAAGTAGTGTCAGGGACAAGCGACCCCAGACAATCGTGATATATAATTCAGAGAGAAATAACAAACTCAAAATCCATTGGCGCTAGATGTTTTTTTTAACTTTTATTAAAATATATACACTTATATGAGCCTCGTTCTGGCATAACTGGGCTTAATGCACGTGCGTAAAGTGTTATCCCTGATTAGACCAGGGATGACACTTTACGCTTTAATGGGACTGTTCGTTTATGTGGAAAGTGTCTTCCCTGTTCAGCCTGTGCGGACTGTACAGTTTAATAGGACACGACACTTAATAGAAGAACGAGGCTAATAATGTAAAGAGATGTAAGGTCAATGGGAAGGGGCAATACACTAAAAAAGAGGGCGTCAACGATATGTGTGGGCTGAGTTCAAACACAACGACGGCCGATCTTCTTTTTTTTTTTAATTTTCAAGGACCGTGCCAAACATACGGAGTCGTTAAGGGTCAGAAATTAAACATGATACGTTTTAAAGCTCTTATCTATTTATCATTCGATTTTTGAGTTTTTATATTTGTTAACAACTTTGTTTGTCCGAAAAATAAGAGCTCACAAAAACACGTTAAACTATCTTACATCAGAGAAGGGTAATTAAAAGTTGAAAAGATCTCTTGATATTGAGTAAATAAATGTTGAGATGAAGATCTCTTTTTAATAACGTCATAATAACCGTATCTGTTACTTTGACAACATTTTCTCAATGTCAGTTAAATCATTATTTCATTGAATTTCATATTTGACAAGTTCTGTTCATACAAGTATTTCCTTTCATCCATTTTTGCTAAGTTTTATTTTTTCGGTACATTACCCTATATATCTCGGTAAAGTTTAGTAGTGTTTAACGTTCCAGTAATCATAGGTCTTAATTGGTCGGGGTGTTTTTGTTAGCCCTAAGTGGCATTTGAATTGATTTTTACACGCATGCTTAGCTTCCATTGAAATAAGAAGAAATCTGTCTTTTTTGCACATTTAAAACATTTAAGACATTGACCTTTCGACTGTTCACTGACAACATGTAGCGATTCGCCTGTTTGAAGCTGTCTTCGTTATTTTTTTTTAATTTATGTATTGTTCAATTTATTGTTAAAAGTGAATGCGGTACTTCTTCTGTCTCAATCTACTATGGCATCGTGTTCTATCTATTCGTTTTCTAATTTAACGTTTTCTACCTTTGTGTCTTCTTCCTATTAATCTTTTGCATCTTGGTCATCTCAATCTTGTTTTGCATGTCTTCGTCTTCTACTTCTACATTCTACATCTTTTCCTTCTTTGTCTTTAGTATTATCTTCGGCTTACTCTTCTTTTTTTTTAGTTTTTCATTATATATTTTTACAACTTCTACATCTTAGTCTTGTAAAACATTGACGTTATTTCTTTTTCGTCTGCCTTCCACCTCAATCTCTATAGATTTGTCTTTTATTTCACCGTCTTCTTTTTCGTGATTTATTGACCGCTTAATTTCTATCCCCACGTCTTTTACTTCTTCATCTTATATCGTTATATATTCTACCTAATTGTATTTTGCCTCTGTGGCATATATCGCTTGGGCATTAACTCCTTTGTACTTAATATAGTTTACTCCCTCCTTGGGCCGTCTATAGCAATTAGTATTCTTCCTCTTTGTCTTTTACTTGTTCAATTTCTAAGTTTGACATTTCTTAATCTTATAACTCTCCGACTTCTTCGTTCACCATCCATCACCTTATAGAGGTCTAACAATACTAATTATTGTTACTTTTCTCTACGCAAATCAGCGACGACCCTTTCCACTGTTATGGTATTCGTCGTATAAAGAAAGTCGTCTCTTTGCGAAAATCCAGTTTATGCGGAATTTGTCGTCCCTGATTAGCCGGTACGGACTTCAGTAGCTAATATAAGTGAAGGACATACTCTATTAAAAGTTATCAAAGATAAGCACGTACATACCCCTACAAGTAAAAATGATATGTAGACATACTCAAGCAAGACATTTCTTACGCTGTTATCTCGCGTTACCCGCTCAAAGCTTACAGTCTTTTGACGAGAAGGTATAACGGGGAGGCAAAACAGATATTTATTTGTTGACAGTTTCGAAAATGATTAATGATTTTCGCCGAAAAGCGTGTATAAGTGAACAAAATAGTGCATTATGCGTCCGATAATAGACCGCGGTTGACACTTTCATGTGTGGGATAATCAGTACAGCGAACTTTCAGCAAGAAGACACAACAGTGGGCTGAAATGTCGATTATGGCGCTTGTAAAAAAATCAATAAAACATAAAGTTATAGCTTTTTTACAGAAAAAATAGATATTCGAATAATTTTTATTATACGAATATTCGAAAATTCGAAGATTCGTTGACACATCTACACTATTTACCGTTGTATTATCTTAAAAAAGAAGAACGATACAAATATACAACACCCGACCTTTAACGTTAATGTTGAGATGTTATTTTAAATGAGTTTTTCTTATGTAAAAATCGAAAAAGTTCTTATCAATATAGTCTTTCATCATATTATAAATAAGAATATATCGATTTATCACCCTGGTAATGAAATAACATGATTAACGTGACATGAATATATTTAATCATGCATTGATTGTTTTATTTTACTGACGATGAACATTGTGTCAGTCATATAAAACATAATAAAGCACATGTTCTGTTCTGTTCTTAATTCTTTCCTTACATCAACATACGAACACATAACAAAAATTCGTTGTTTATCGCCCTCAAACAACTTCCATTGAGAATTCATACGAATATGAATATAAACATAAGTTTCTTACACTTTTCCCAAAACTAATGACTCGAAGAGATTTATTTTACAAAACTAATTATGTGAAATGAAATATCTTATTCAAAAGTCATGAACGTGTTTCAGCCTCGTGCTTGTATACTTAAATCTTAACCCTTATAGCGCTGGAACCGAATTGTGAAGGCCTTTGCAAACAGCTTGGATCCAGATGAGACGCCACAGAACGTGGCGTCTCATCTGGATCCAAACTGTTTGCTATTCTGATAGTATTCTTTAAAAAAAAATCGAAGAAATGCTTATTTTAGAAATTCAGCAGACGACATTTTAGCAGACGACAAATTACCCAGCATGCAAAGGGTTAATGACTCAGAGAAGTCTCCATCTTAAATCTCATTTCTATTTCATTTTAAATTTAATTTGAACATTATAAATCCGACAGTGGAATATCTATTTATAATCATCAACACAGTTTCGTTTAGATGCATTCTTTCTTATACCTTAACATACATGTATGTTCTAAAATAAAATAGCAAAACAGTTTTAAATTGTAACAAATGTTTTTACATGACTTGCAATGTGTTCATGTGTTGTGTTTTTGCACGGGCCCTGATCTTTAAATACATCCATGAGTTCACGTGTTATGTTTTAACATGGCCCTTGATCTTTGTGTACAACCATACATTCATGTGTTGTGTTTTAACATGTTCCCTGACCTTTGTGTACAAACATAAGTTTATGTGTTGTGTTTTGACATGGTCCCTGATCTTTTTGTACAACCATGAGTTCATGTGTTGTGTTTTGACATGGTCCCTGATCTGTGTGTATAAACATGAGTTCATGCGTTGTGTTTAAACATGGCCCCTGACCGTTGTGTACAAACTTAAGTCTATGTGCTGAGTTTTAACGTGGTCCCTGATCTTTGTGTACAAACTTAAGTTTATGTGTTGTGTTTATACATGGTCCTTGATCTTCGTGTACAGCCATTAGTTCATGTGTTGTTTTTGACATGGCCCCTGATCTATGTGTAAAACCATGAGTTCATGTGTCGTGTTTTGACATGGCCCCTGATCTTCGTGTAAAACCATGAGTTCAAGTATTGTGTTTTGACATGTTCCCTAATTTTTTGTACGCAACCATGAGTTCATGTGTTGTGTTTTGACATAGCCCCTGATCTTTTTGTACAACCATGAGTTCAAGTGTTGTGTTGTGGCATGACCCCTGATCTTTGTGTACAACCATGATATCATGCGTTGTATTTTGATATGACCCCTGATATTTGTGGACAACCATTAGTTCATGTGTTGTGTTTTTACATGGTCCCTGATCGTTATGTACAACCATGAGTTCATGTGTTGTATTTTAACATGGCCCATGACCTTTGTGTACAAACTTAAGTATGTGTTGTGTTTTGACATGGTCCCTGAACTTCGTGTTCAGCCATTAGTTCATGTGTTGTGTTTTTACATGGCCCCCTGATCTTTGTGTACAACCATGCATTCATGTGTTGTGTTTTAACATGGCCCCTGACCTTTGTGCACAAACTTAAGTCTATGTGTTGTGTTTTAACATGGTCCCTGATCTTTGTATTTGTATACAACCATGTATTCATGTGTTGTGTGTTTACATGGCCCCTGATCTTTGTTTACAACCATGAATTCACGTGTTTTGTTTTACATGGCCCCTGATCTTTGTTTACAACCATGAGTTCATGTCATTTGTTTTAACATGGCCCCTGACCTTTGTGTTCAAACTTAAGTGTATGTGTTGTGTTTTGACATGGCCCTTGATCTCTGTGTACAGCCATTAGTTCATGTGTTGTGCTTTGACATGGGCATTGATCTTTTGTGTACAATCATGAGTTTATGTGTTGTGTTTTGAAATGCCCCCCTATCTTTTTGTACAACCATGAGATCATGCGTTGTGTTTTGACATGGCCCCTGATATTTTTGAGGACAACCATAAGTGTATATGTTGTGCTTTTACATGGTCCCTGATCGTTGTGTACAACCATGAGTTCATGTGTTGTTTCCTTATTGAAGACGACTTTCGATATTGGGGCACACTGCTGCCAAAGCTTAGCTATTTTACAATACAGTTTAAGTTTAAGTTAAAGCAGCGCGAAACTAATACAATTTAAGTGCATGTGACAAGAAAAAAATGCTATTTTTATTCAGACTACATTTAAAGTAAAGGAAGTTTCAAATAAATAACGCGGACAAAATATAGTTTGACTTCAGCAATTGGATTTCTTAAGTGAGTTATTTTGTTCACTTCATACGAGTGGGTTTACAGAATTTCGATCAAAATCTTACCTGGTCTACGACGAAGATATGATTTAGTGGTCGTAAAAAGAATCATTAATAATTGCTTTTGTTAAAGAAGACATTCAATTCATCTGAACTGCCACTAAAGCAACTGTTGTAAAGAAATCGTGGTAATGTATACGGACTGCGAGATGCTATTTGCGAGGTGCTCCGCAACAGTGTTTAAATTATTCACCTAATTTGCAACACATAACGTTTTATATTCGCAGGTCATAGATGGCTCTGTATGCACGCATATTAAGTGTAAGTTAAGACTAATTTTAGCCCTACACATTTCTGGTTTAATTTTAATAAATACAGTTTCCTTTTTTACAGTTAATGTAGAATTAATGTAGACATGCATTGCAAGTGAAACAGTTAAGTATAATATATAAAACGAACCTCTCATAGCAATCGTCAGTCAAGAACATTTTATAGAGATCGTCAAGAATCTGTCATAGCAATCGTCAAGATCCTTTCATAGCCGTCGTCGAGAACATTTAATAGCCATCGTCAATAGCATTTCACACAGATCGTCAAGAAAATATCATATCCATCGTCAAGAACCTTTGATAGTCATCGTCAAGAACCTTTCATAGCCGTCGCCAAGAACATTTAATAGGCATCGTCAAGAACATTTCACAGAGATCGTCCCGAATATTTCATAGTCATCGTCAAGAACATTTCATAGCAATCGTTAATAACCTTTCATAGTCATCGTTCAGAATCTTTAATTGCCATCGTCAATAACATTTCACATAGATCGTTTAGAACCTTTCATAGCAATCGTCAAGAACATTTCATAGCCGTCTTCAATAACCTGTCATAGCCATCGTCTAGAATATTTCATAACCATCGTCCAGAATCTTTCATTACCATCGTCAAGAACCTTATATAGCCATCGTCAATAACATTTCATAGTCATCGTCAAGAACATTTCATAGCCATCGTCAAGAACATTTTGATAGCCATCGTCAAGAATCTTTCATAGCCATCATCAAGAACATTTCATAGTCATTGTCAAGAACCTTTAAAGCCATCGTCAATAAACTTTCATAGTCATGGCGATTTTTTAATGCGCAAGTTACGCAAATTTAGAGAAAACAATGTAAGACAATAAATACTCACTTTACTTATAGCGTTGATGTACGGATTACATTAAAAACATTGGCTAGTCTTTGGGTTCATAAATACATGTCCAATAAACCTTAAATATGATTCAATTTTGACTTTTATGGTTTCTAAATAAAATTAAAAAGCTCATTGACTGTGTAACCCGATGCTTGAAAAAGCTGCGAACATGCACTGAAATGATCATTTCCAGAAAAAAATCACCTCGTCTTGACGCCATGATGTTCGAAACATTTCAAGCAGGAAGGTTATAAATCTGCCCAATCAAATCGATAGAATCTCGGAGTACAAATCATTTACACATGTGTATTTTAAATAGTACGTGATTATGTTTATATCCATTTAATCCACAAATGTTCAGTTTACAAAACCTTGATAGCCATATTGTACGCAACTTATAAGCAGCTTATGGTGTATGTATATAAACAAAGTATTTTTTTTCAATTTAAAAGGGGACTTGTTCACGGATTTGGTAAATGATTAGGTGCATAACATTGAATTGCCTCACTTAATATATAAGTGTAGAGGAACTTAAACGTTAAACGTTCAAGAACGATAACACGAAGAATACCAAGAAAAATAATAAAAGTTTCTCCCACGCGGTTCCCGTAAATACTGCAAAGGCCCCTCCCCCTCGCCGAAAAAAACCCAACAAAAACAAAACAAACAACATCAACAAACCAACAACAAATAACCCACTTAGGCTACTGAGGCGATTTCAACATATATAAACACTTAAACGGCAGTAAACAACATTCTGCATCACCACATCGCACAAACGCTGTATCATTTTATGAATTTCAGCTGATGAATGCCCCTCACAAAACATTATTTATTTATGGTTTATTTCTATTTCCGAATAATCATGTTTGCCCTCTTTTTATACTACACGTACGTGTATGTACTTTTATTTTAAGAACATGTGCCAAATTAGTGAACATTAAAAAAAACTTTAAAAAGTGAACATCGAATTCGGGTGACGTGTCGAGTTATTAATTTATGCATGGGATTATATTTATGAAGGCTTGATTTCTGATACGGCTTTTTGCAGACCCACGTGTATTATACAGTTCACCATAAAATTGCGGATATTGTTTAACATTAAAAAAGGGTATATGCTAACAGCTAACACTACAAAAAGATACAGTTATCAACGATCCGGATGTGCGAAAATCACCACCGTTTGATACTCTAAACTTGAATGATGCTTATTACAAAGCGTACACAGGTCAGCTTTCAAAAACCACCTTTGCATAATTTTATTGTCCAAAAATCCAGATCCTGTTTTTTAATCATAACAAACATATATGTCGGATATTAAAACTAATGCAATTCAATTTACACATATACGAGAAATTTGATACTTAGATTTGGCGGGTTCTATTAACCTCAAGGTAAAACTAATCAACTCAAAGTTTGCAGGAAATCGTGCAGATTGCACGAACTGGAGACCTTCCTAACGCGTGCCCGCCACGCGCCCATCACATTCTGTGTAACCAACACATCCAAGTCAACCACATGCCTGGCATGAAACAGGCTTTATAGATTGGAGCATTTCTACGTTAGGCTAGTATCGTATCACCGTATTTTCAATTTATTTAACCAATTATATTTTAAAACTTATTCATCTTCTATCACAGATAGCTTTGAGTTTAATGATACTAATTTTAGGCGTAAAATTTCCAATTACCGTTTTGCATGTGTTCACACGCGCTAACTTTTTGTAAAATATAACACATAAATAACAAAAAACGGTACAGGTTGTATAATGAAGTAGGTTTCTGTTAAGTGTTATGTTAGTCTAAAAGCATTTGTAAGAATTGTAAGGCCACCAGTTTTATAAAGAGTCGGTTTTTATTACACGCTATCAAAATATATTGCACGCAGTTGTTCAGTAGCAATTTAACTTGTATTGTTGTGGATATTACCCCTTCACAAATGCGTGCGCATGTTTCACCGCAGATGTTGCGTGGGTTGATTCCTTAGTTTCGCTCTGGGAAAACAGGGCTTAATGCATGTGCGTAAAGTGTCGTCCCAGATTAGCACGTGCAGTTTGCACAGAATGATCAGGGACGACACTTTCCGACCTAAAATGATTTTCGCTAAGAAAAAAGACTTCCTTGAAACGAAAAGTACCTTAGCAGTGAAACGTGTCGTCCCTTATAAGCCTTTGCATACAGCCCCGGTGCGGACTACAGGCATACAGCCCCGGTTCGGACTACAGGCATACAGCCCCGGTGCGGACTACAGGCATACAGCCCCGGTGCGGACTACAGACATACAGCCCCGGTGCGGACTACAGGCATACAGCCCCGGTTCCCAGAGGGAGGGTCGTATGAATAACAGTCCAAGGTTGACAATTCCAAGGACCTGCTTTAACAAAGTTCTTAGGATTAGCTTTTACTAACGATTGACATTTACTTCACAAGAAACAGACTTTAGTTATCAATATGTTCCTAACGTAATACTATGTTGCACACGAATGATTGACCGGAAATGAATAGTATCACATGTACCGAAATTTGGTTATCATAATTATAGGTTGCTGCATCGTAACATAGTTTGTCGTTCAATTTTTTAAGCAAGGCGTACCCCATCGTCGGAACCCAGGTTATATATTCCTTGAATACTATACCATGGGAAATTCGTTTTCATAAATATAGATAAGCCAATTAATGCCCAATAAAAGAAAGCTCCTCGTCTAAAAAAGCAACACTCATCTGACCGGATAACCATAAACATGACATTGCATATATTGCAACTGTTTGAAAATTATTTGCATTGTTTGAATTTCTCAACATTATCTTAAATTAGATGTCTCTTTACATAGTCATGACTCTCAGATTTTGCTTGCCTAATCTCCAACAGTCAATCAAGAAGCATATTGTATAAACGTGAGCGTGGGCTCTAACGAAAGATTTGCTTCGTACTCGCCGATATGATCACTGAGGCCCGTCAAGCTTATTGATTGGTTATGCATTAAACCCCCTTAAAAGTAGTTCACGCGATTCCAAAGCTCGAAACCATTTCCGTCAGCAGTTCATTTACCGGTTATTACAATTCACTCCACGCCATGTATTCCGGACTGATCAGGGGCGTACCAAGATGTATTTCGAGTATGTGCGCCATGGCTGTGGATCCAAGGGCATGCCCAACCGTAAAAACACGATTAGAAATGTTGTACATAATTGTGTAGGGTATTAAATAGTTATACAAAGTTATAGTTTAAAATTAAAGAAAATACAGATGAATGAAATTTGTATATCGAACGGGCGTACGCGTTTCTAGCGTTTGTAATTTATCGACTTTATCAGTCTGTCCAGTTAGTGGTTGGAACAGCGGCTGTCAATGCGCGACTCGTGTTCGATCCCCGTTCCTGGCAGCATGTGCGTTTGATCGGAAGTCAACATACCGTACATGAGTGGTTTCCTCAGGCTTCTCCGGTTTCTCCCACAGCACAATGTAGCGTCAAAAAGATCTTTAATGAAAAAGCACATATATGGATATTGCAGCTATACATTTAAATTCGTCCGAATTTTTGTAAGTCTAGTAGGTAAATAAGGTGTGGAAGCTAGGGCACAATCCGGGTCTTCACATAATGCAGCACCGGGCGCGGAATAACCTCGTACAGTTCGAAATACTCACACATACAACTATACGCTCATGCGTTAGTTCGTTAGACAAGAGACGCTCCTGTAGATCGCGTTCATTCTTTATTTGTAAAAAACGTTATCAATTATATAAATTTTTCGCGTCTGTATTCAAAAGCCATTTAGACAATTTTAATTTAAAATGTAATTTTATCCAAGTCCACATTATTGTCGCTAAAATACCCCAAACAAAGACCATAGGGTTAAATATATTCAAGACAGAAATACACGCGACTTTATTACACGTATTCGTGATATATCTAGGGATTTTTTGTTCTTCATAATAAGCAGCTGACGACGCTGCAATGATCCGCATTATACCGTGCCATCACAAAGTTCTCAAGCTCAGACTTATACCGAAATGCGATCTTAGTAATCATTTTGTTAATTCTGTATTTAATGAAAGAAAATATTCTATACAAAAGATTGTCTATCGTATATTTTTTTATCGCTGATGTTAATGCAATTGGTGTTGTGGTGGAATCAAACACTCCTGTTTTACTTTGTTAACAAACAGTCGCGCGATTGGCGCGTGGCGGAAATGCTGCCGTGGCAAAATTAAGTGTCGTATATCTTAATATCTAATATACATCACAGCTGGCTTCCAATTTTTACACTATCAATTACTTCGTCAGTGCAACGAATCTTTTGTCATCTGACACATCCGAGTAGGGATTCACAACACGAATAACAGAGGTCTGATAAATTTTTCCATTACACAATAATGAAATTCTATCGCGGCAAAGTGCTCGGACCAAATTAACATGTTTATGGTAAATAAATAAATTTGGCAATAATGGTTATTTTACTCCACATTTACTCGCGTTAGACGTTGATATATGGCTAAGATAAACTTTTCGTACTTGTGCCTGGTATGAACTGACATCACTACCTAGCAGTTAGTTGAAAACACTGGTATTGTATAAGATTTTGGGATAACATTAACTTGAGTGAATACGACAAAGACTCACAATTGTTGTATTTCAACAAATAGAAAATAAATTATTTTTTAATATTATCAATTAACCCTTTCCCACTCAGAGGCAAAGTGAAAATGGCTATGTGCAAACAGCATAAAACCGCAGTTCTGGAGTTCAGTTTTTATGCTGTTTGCTGCTCATCAGTAACTAAGTGTTGGAAATGAGGCCTTTAAAGGGGCCTTTTCACAGATTTTGGCATTTTTTAACTTATTCATTAAATGCTTTATATCGATAAATGTAAACATTGGATCGTAAAAGCTCCAGTAAAAAATCAAGAATAAAATTAAAAAAAGGAAAAGAACATTGCCCGGAACAGGTTTCGAACCAGTGACCCCTGGAGTCCTGAAGTAAAAACGCTCTAGCCTACTGAGCTATTCCGCCGAGTACACGTACTAGACGTATTTTATACCTTATATAAGCAATCTTCGTAGTTTCACAAAATTTAACGACAAAAACAGAACTCTCCAAATTATTCAATCGTTTCGCGTTGCAACGCTTTATAATTTTTAGGTTTTAAAATCGTCAAAAGATGCATATAATGGCTATATTAGACCATGGGAAATGTTCAGTATTACTGTTTCCTCACAATTATCATAACTAAAACGAAAATTTGCGAATTTGAAACAACTTTTTTCAATTTTGTCAATTTACCAAAGCGTGAAAAGATCCCTTTAAAATTTGAATCTAGAAAGGAAGGTCTTAAATTAAATTTAACTTTCTAAGGGACTACAAAAACGTCAAAATGCGTATCTAAGTGGTAATGGGTTTAACAAACGAAGCTAATTTTGGCATTGCTGTTAATGTTTAAAAGGTTCCTATTAAACCCTCTATAAAAGTATTTCACGCCGGTACACGCAATATAGCTCATTCGGCATTTTCTGTCAACGTGAAGGCGGCTTTTTCTTGAAGGTACGATCGACCATGGCGAGTAAGCAACTTTGTATATCTATAACATGTATACAGGACTAAAATGAACCAACTCTGTGTCTATGATGAGTCCAACACCGTTACGTTCGCCTGCATTTTATGCACAAACTGGTGTTTTTAGTGTTGATGCCATGCACCGCGTGCTAACGCCCTTTGTGTACATACGCAAAAGTTGATCTTTCAACCATTTATGCCTAGTGGACTCTCCCATCCTTCAAAATTGGATCAATTTATTTCCAAAATTAGGGATGTCTAGTCTATTTAGAATATTTCTTACATATTTTTTTAAGCAAATAGCGCAGACCCTGATTAGACGCCGCATCATGCGGCGTCTCATCTGGGTTTACGCTGTTTGCCAAGGCTTTTTTTTCTAGGCGCTAGGCATAAATGGGTTAAAGTTAGTCTGCGATCAAATGCATCAACATACTCCAGACACATATAGAGTGTTACAAATAACCTCACAACACATGTCTGATTGTTAAGTGGCTTGAATTCAAATAGAAAAATGGGAACTATTCAGAAAAATGCACTACTTTCAACATCATTTTGTGTAATGTAACCTAGTTCAGAAAGGTGCATGCGCATACATGACATTCGATCATTGTGTGGGCGTGAGCTGCCATCGCATTGTGAAAGAACCTGTCAGGTTCTATATTTACTACAATATTGATGGAAGATGCACTGCGTCTCTAAAGAATTAATATTATGACAGACACTGAACAAGGAAGTCATCGCACCAAGTGACCCAATATCGCCCATGTTTTGCGTCACAGAGCACCTGTCATCAGGTTTTGTGTTCGCGTTATGTTCCGGATACAGTTCGTTGTCCTTGTTTATTTTCGTTGATATTGATGTGGGAATACTTCCCGAGTGTGCCCACGCTAAGATATGATTTGCTGAAAAAAAAACTTATAATAAAATTTCGTTTTATTTCTGATTGCATACTTATTCAGGATTTAATGTTATAACGCTAACAATTTGTTCACTTCAACACTAGGGACATTGTTTATATACATATGTGAGCAATAAAACACACGTACTTGCCTTTCACTGTAGTTTCTACTTGCATTTATTAAATTATACACTTGAGATGAAAAGATTTGTTTATTTAAATTATTTAAATGATGCACACGGCAAATGTATGAACATAGTTACACTGTTTTACGGCCATCTATTTACCGGCTTCTCTCCAGTTGATGAGGGTTTCCCGCCATCTGTTAAAGTCTTATCTAGTCACCAAACTTAAAGCAAAAAGGTGAATTTCTAGTAAACAACAATGTTTTATCTACCATATGAACATATTTTCTTTCTAAAATAAAGTCATGGCAAGTGACCTTACCGAGAATCGTGTCTTCAAATTAATGATGTTCATGTTTTAAAGGGTATAGCTGTAACTTTAATAAATGCCAACGCATTAACTCAATCAAAGATTTACCCCAAAGATAACTTCTACCCTTACGCTATTTTATGATTTTTGACAAATGACGAGAAAAAACACAGTGCTGACATTTCTTTTGTGAAATATGATTTGTCAGTTTTATATACAAACTGTAAACAGTTTTTAATTATTGTGATAGCATTCATGACAGGAAGAATAATGTGGTATAACAGATTAACTCAAGATAAGACGGGTTTTTAATTTGTAAAAGCGCTATGTCATACCCTCATAATAATTTAATACACGAAACCCGTGGTAAAGCTGATCATTTTTGTAGCCAGATATGTGTGAAAATGATTTCAGCAAAAGTTTAATTGTAGCAAGCGTATTTAATACTTTTTGTTGTTTCAATTTAGTCTTATATACATTTGCCGACGCAAATGCGAACAAAGGTAGAAATATCAATCTTTGTGCATTATGTTTCACTACAGATCTTTCAAATAAAGTTTTCTACACGATGCAGAAACAAATTAGTCATTTATATAATAAAACTCGTTTTGAAGTAAATGTCAAAGATATGAATTTGTTTGTTTTACCACCACCATCACCGACAAAAACAGCATCATGGAAAAAATCTGGAGCAATACCCTTACAATAGTGGATTAATCATTTGAAACAGCAGATATTTGGTAAATAAATTAGACTTAACCGATAAATTTTTTTTAAAGGAATAGACAAGTAAACTTTATAACAGTATTATAGAGATATTTATGTTTATTTGAATGTCATATACAAAGAGTAAAGTTCAAAACACCACTTGGTTTCGATTATTTAAGGTTACATTTTTCTTTAGGTGAAATTGCTTTGCAATTAAATTTTTACCATAACTGTAAAACGTAATCGCCAAAATATGTCATATTTTCAAAATATTCTGTAATATTCCGTTTAAATCTTAAAATATTCAATTACTAAGATTATCAGACATTGTTTTCATTTTTTACCGTTAGAAGAAAGACTTTGGCACACTGTTCATTCTTATATCTTATTATGCAAGGCTTTGTTCATTAAAGAAGCGCGGAGTTGATTAGCATTACTTCATTACACCGTATTTTACTAAACATACAAACCATACAATTAACTACAAATTATGGCGGCAATTAAAATACCTACGCGCAATTCAAGGAGAGATGCTTTGTCCCGTGTCATTCCACTCCACTCTATGACTATATTATATGGTTATTTCTAATGATGTAATTAAGTCATTGTACATTTGTAACTTTTAAGTCACAATTTTGTAGGTTCTTTTCAGGTAGAATCGTATTTTTAAGTTATCTGATCCAATTATTGCTGGAGTCATAAACAAGGCATTAGTCATACCGTGCCTTTGCTGACAATATAATTGTTGGTAAATGATTTCTCGGGGCTGATTTCTTTCTTAAAACGCATTGAGCATGTTATGACCGGGAGAAAAAAAAACGGTGTCATGCGCTATCTATTTAAAACACGAGATAATCTTTCCAGCCCGCGTCAATCATCGACTATTACAATTAACAAGTTAATCAAAAGCATGGAGGCTGTACATTCGCTTCACACATTTGCGACCCGGGTTCGATTCCCTTTCCCGGCAGCATGTGAATTTGGCTGGTCACCATACTGGACAGGTGGGGTTTCCTCCAAGAAAATAGCTAGGAATTGCAGCTATGATGCAAAATTCGCTCCAACTTTCGTTAGTCTAGTAAGTTATTTAGGTAGGAGTGGCTGTGCTGAGACACAATCCGGGTCCTCACATAGTATAGCCTCTGGCTCGGGAATGACCTCATAAACTTCGAAAAACACAAATGCACACACGGATACACACTCACACACACGCACCAACAACATGGACTAATCAGACATTTATATTTATATAATGACATTGTAAACAGGTCATATCAAATAAAACAAATTATGAATCAGATACGACCTTATATGACATACGTTTTATATGTTTCCAATTCATTGCATTGATTATATACATAATAAATATTTATTTTATTGAACTTGTTTTCTGTTTCATACGACTTCGCTCAGTTTTGGAAAATTCCTAACATTACATTGCATTTCAATCTTTCTCATATGCATTCTTTTATCCATTGTTAAAGTGATAGTATGGGCATTTTTCACTGTTGAATTGAGCTGAAAAGAATTAATAGGTCAAAAGAGTTAGTTAAAATGTTGTTACTGACCAATTATCTGCAACTCATCTTGCTACCAGTTGTTTATAAAAAAATATATATTATATTCGATATTTTACGTGACTCACCCAGTCCTCTAAGCCGAACTGATCCGTAAAACAAAATAGTGTCTTTGTGTCGTATAAACGAACCTGCACTAAAACTAGATTTAGATTCACATCGTAAATCGAATCATTTTTGTTGAAAGTTGTCAAAACGAAAGTACGGTTGATATTCAAATGAATTATTTTTCTCTTTCCGGGATATTGTTTTAGTATGTTGATGCTGCATTAACAAATATAAGAGTTTATGAAGTGAAAACACCAAAAAAAAACAACAACGGTTGCGATAGACACCTATAAACTGTAAGATGCCCATAATATCACTTTAACATTTGCCAATTGTTTTAAGCAGTTGCATTTCTGAACGCTGTTCTTATTGCTTCATTTAAGACACATTACAGGCAATTATTTAATGCTCAATGACCCCAACGAAAACTATATCAACCTAAACGACAAATAAACCCTCAATATAAATCACCCGAAACAAAATCTGACCTTAAAAGGTCCAAATGCATTGTAAATAGGCAGGAACCACATCGATGTTCATAAAGTAATCCCCAAATTTTACAGCGGGTCATGTTTCTTCGCCGCGTGGGTTTTCGATCCTTAAAGCTGCCGTTTTGCTTGAATATTAAACACGACTGAATTGGCTTGGGTATGGTATTGCCTAGTGACGGGCCATATATACATTTGTAAATATATAATAAAAATAAAATCGCGCAAGAATACTTGTAAAGTAATGGAAAACAGCAGCAATTAAGGGAAATATACTACAAAAGCTATGTAGCTGAAAGCGAATGCGAACTGCCTTTTGATGGTAAAATTTTACACTTACACGTGTAACTCAATTTATTCGTGCTTAATATTGGCTAAACGAGGCCAAATGCATGTGCGTCCCCCATATGCCTGTTCAGTTCGCACAGAGAAGGCGTTTTCCGCGTTTACGGAATTTTTCGTTTAGAGGAAGTTTGTTTTTCTTAAAGACAACCCAGTTTATGCGGAAAGTGGCGTCCCTGATTAGCTTGTGCGGACTGTACATGCTTATCTGGGACGACACTGTTTACGCATAAATGAACCCCAGATTTCCCGAAATGCGACTCACCAATTGCGTGTTATATCATTTGCATTAAAAGGCTTGAGCTTAGGGAAACATTTATGAGTATTCCGTTATCTAAGACGAATCAGTACTAGTTATTGTGAGTTTTGGACTGAGAATTAGAACGCTTTCCGATCGGGGATCGAGCCCGGGTCTTTGTGGAACCATATCCATTACTAATATCAACAAGTCGGAAATACAGTGTAGTTCAGTCCGCGGGTTTTTATTTCGTCAATGCACGTACAATGATTTGTTTTCTCTCATATACCTTACTAAATACGGGTACAGCTCACACAACGTTGAATGCATCGTTTTAATGCACGCATTCGAACCATATCAAGGTTCACTTGCATGTTACAAGCATTGTTTAAGAAAACGCATAAATAACGGTCATTGAGTAAAATAAATCAATTTCTCATTTATAACTATTAAGGAAATCAATTTCTCGGCTAGCTCAATTGAAGTCAATTAGAAAGTCATTTGCACATAAAAGGAGCCTTCTGTCTGGGGCATCGGAGAGGTTAAGTGGCGACAGCCATTCGGCTTGTTATCTTGACTCTTAGGACCATGTTTGGAACGCTAATTTAAATTAACCTCGCACTTGGAACACGAGGTTTAAAGCATGTGCGTTAAGTGTCGTCCCAGATTAGCCGATGCAGTCCACACAGGCTAATCAGTAACATCAGTTTCCTCCTAGACTGCATTTTCGTTTAGAAGAGACTTTCTTTAAATGAAATATTCCATTCAAGCGGAAAGTGTCGTCCCTGGTTTGCCTATGCTGACTGCACGGACTTATTTTGTATGACTCTTTATAAGCATACATCAAGTCCAGTTTTCGAAAAACGCGGATCATTTAAATACAAAAACAGGATTTCAAGTTAAAATACAATAATTTGTAACGCTGAATATCATTTTAATTCGTAATTTGTTAGTTTTTTTCCATGTTGTATTATATATATTTTTTTTTTAATTGTTGACGTCTTTGTGTTCGTTTTAATTAATACATTATTGATTTCACCCAATCTTTGTTCCAAGTTGTAAGCGAACATGATTTTTTAAAATCTTTTTTTTACTGCTCTTGCTTCAATTCGATCAAATACGCCTCAAATGGAGACACAATAATAATTTGTATTTGAACAACAGCATGTCAATAATGTAATTCGCCATTCGCACTCAATGCACGGAAAAGCTGCTTAAAAATAAGTCATCGATTTTTATTTGACACTAGTCATTTTATTATCCCAAAGTCAACAAAACACGGAACAGCTTTCCGATCCCTAAAATCCTTAACATAATTCCTTTAAACCTGCTAATATTTCGTCTGAAGACATTTCGTGAGAAAAATAATAGGACGCCTAAATTCTGTGACAATATAACATGAATATACCATTGCGGTGGATTAACTCTATTCCTTGACGTTTTTCATTATTTTATTACGGTAATAACCGAGACATTCCGATTGCATAGTAACGCTCCAACCTGGCTAACGACCAAAGCTTTTTGTCAATAAATTTCGTGAGAGTATTTGTAAATAGAACGCACACCGATCTAAAAAATGTGATGATTTAAAGTTGTCAATATTTATGACAATGTTCATGTTTTTGTGATAAGAAAATCACCACATTCCGAGGGTTTTATCTGTCGGCTATTTTGTTTTAGCAGAGCGCCGACCTTAAGACCTATTTATAAATAAAATGCTGTACAAACGTTGTAATGGAACGAACATGAAAAGTTGAACTTAGGTAATAATAATTTATCATCTGTAACATCGTTACAATCATCATCATCATCATCATCATCATCATCATCATCATCATCATCATCATCATCATCATCATCATCATCATCATCATCATCATCATCATCATCATCATCATCATCATCATCATTGTCGTCATCGTCATTGTTATCGTCATCAATATACAACATTATCATCATCGTCATCAGCATCAGCATCACTATCCGCAACATCAATTAAGCACCAAGTTTTCGTTCTTTTTTCACGTTATAAAAACCTGTTATATCTATTTCGTTCGTCTTATCATTTTATCGACAAGTTATATTTATTCTGTAGATACAGTATTTATTTAGACCTAAGAGTTTTGTTTCGAGCGGAAGTCCATTTGAACTAAACTGCAAACAGTCTTAAGAAAACAGGACCGCTAATTGTGATAATCAGTCATCGAAATATATTCCCCACCTTTGAACAGTTATGCCAATACAAGATTAGATTCACAGGTTCGACCAAATCAATCCCGTACACCATATATCATTTAGTGGCAGTCAGTAAAATAAACGAATGTACACAGATATATTTATTTCAAATATTTACTAATCCGCAGTTTTATCGTCAAGCTTCATTCAAAATCTGGGTGATAATCTATCCGAACCTTTACCGAAACCCCCCGTAACAATCTTCGCTCGTAGCCCCTATTTTCTCGGCCGCCTTGCAGTGACCCCTTTTGCCTGGTAACCACTCCACGGCCCGCACTTCAAGCCCAGCGGTACGTGTCCCCCTTATCAGCATCATGAAGATGGTAACGTGAAAATCATAGCCCCAGATAGCGCTCGATACCGATGTTTGCACAAAATCGCACCCCTGTTCGATTTAGACCCGACCATTCGCAAACAATTTTGAAGTCCAGCGTCAGATAAGCGCTCAGGTGCGATATCGTGATTTAGTACCGTTGCCGCTGTCGATGACCATGTAACGATCAGCGGTACCACTGTCCGGCACAGTCCATACTCTACAGGGAATTGATTGCGGATATTTATATGTATACCATTCCACGCCAATCTTCAGAAATTGGTTGGTACAAGCTCATCTCCTTTGCGACCCGGTTTAAATTCCCAGTTCCGCCGCATGCGGGCTTGGTTGATAGTCACCATACAGGACGGGTTGGGTAACCTCCGGCTTCAGCACAATACCACACTACAATGTAATATCTGTCAGTAAAAACGAGAAAGCTGGAACTTGCAGCTATATTTCTAAATTCGTCCCATTTGTTTGCGAGTCAAGTATGTTTATTGCGTAGGTATCTCGGACAAACTCCGGGTCCTCAGATAAGGCAGCCTCATGTGCGAAAGGAACTCATTATTTTCGAAACACATATGAGCCAATTTTTATCATGCGAGTTCCCTGTTTTTGTGTATCTTTATACCACAATCCAAATGTAACATTTTTTCGGTATGCCTACAATGTGGTATAGTTTCATCAAAAGAATAACAAATAATCTTCATACTTTAAACACTGAAAAACGAATTTTATAATACTGTTCAAGTAAATGAAAGAAATGTCACAGGCAAACAATTCTCATATTCGCAATTTAAAGCATCTCAAGTTATACGAGCATTCATGCATGTCTGACGGAGAAAAATAGCAGGAAGCATTCTCTGAAACTAGATTTACTAGTATGTGGTACTGTTTTCGGAATGCAATTAAAACTGTCTCATTAGTGATCATTATACGCCCAAAACGTGGCCGTGTCATAAAACGATTACATCCGTTTGAAAGGGATGGACTAACAGTTTATTTATGTAAATCAGTATTTTACGGTGGCACTAAGGTGACATCACCGCTCAAAAAAATAAGTCGGGAAAACACAAGTTATGTTTTCCCGTCGCCAAAAAAAATTAACTCGGGGAAACACAAAATAAGTCTGTTTTCAGGAATTTTTTTTGGCGACGGAAAAAAAAGTTCTGTTTTCACGTCCTTTTTTTTGGAGCGGAAAACACAAGTTCTCTTTTCCCGTCTCTTTTTTTTTGAGACTTGAAAACACAATCGCTATATTGTGCGCACAAGATAATCGGCCAATCACAGACGCGGATTATATGGAGGGAACATTTGAAAACGTCCTAAAGGCAAGTTCTGATATAACAAAACAAACCACTACTACTACTTCTACTACTACTACTACTACTACTACTACTTCTACTACTACTACTACTACTACTACTACTACTACTACTACTACTACTACTTCTACTACTACTACTACTACTACTACTACTACTACTACTACTACTACTACTACTACTACTACTACTACTATAATCCGCGTCTGTGATTGGCCGATTACGCACAATATAGCGATAATGTTTTCAAGTCTCAAAAAAAAGAGACGGGAAAAGAGAACTTGTGTTTTCCGCTCCAAAAAAAAAAGACGTGAAAACAGAACTTTTGTTTTCCCGTCGCCAAAAAAAATAACTCCTGAAAACAGACTTATTTTGTGTTTCCCCGAGTTATTATTTTTTTTGGCGACGGGAAAACATAACTGTAGTGCCACCGTAGTATTTCACAGTAAAATTGAAGTATTTTAAGTCACAACTCTGTCAAAATTGAGCGGCGTGTAAAACTATCTCGAATTGTAGTCGAAAAGAGTCATGACACCCTCAACGTTGATTGGTTGGAAACCACAATTAGACACTGATCTGTATTTAATGACATCATACATATGATCGTGTTTCTGGAGCAACCGGACCCTGTTTTACGGGTGCAATCCGTACAGGCTAATCTTGGACGACACTTTCGACGTTGAATGTATTTTCGTTTAGACGACACTTTCGACATTGAATGTATTTTCGTTTAGACGACACTTTCGACATTGAATGTATTTTCGTTTAGACGACACTTTCGACATTGAATGTATTTTCGTTTAGACGACACTTTCGACATTGAATGTATTTTCGTTTAGACGACACTTTCGACGTTGAATGTATTTTCGTTTAGACGACACTTTCGACGTTGAATGTATTTTCGTTTAGACGACACTTTCGACATTGAATGTATTTTCGTTTAGACGACACTTTCGACGTTGAATGTATTTTCGTTTAGACGACACTTTCGACGTTGAATGTATTTTCGTTTAGACGACACTTTCGACGTTGAATGTATTTTCGTTTAGACGACACTTTCGACGTTGAATGTATTTTCGTTTAGACGACACTTTCGACATTGAATGTATTTTCGTTTAGACGACACTTTCGACGTTGAATGTATTTTCGTTTAGACGACACTTTCGACGTTGAATGTATTTTCGTTTAGACGACACTTTCGACGTTGAATGTATTTTCGTTTAGACGACACTTTCGACATTGAATGTATTTTCGTTTAGACGACACTTTCGACGTTGAATGTATTTTCGTTTAGACGACACTTTCGACGTTCAATGTATTTTCGTTTAGACGACACTTTCGACGTTCAATGTATTTTCGTTTAGACGAGACTTTTTTAAACATAAAATCCATAAAAGCTGAAAGTGCAGTCCCTGATTTACCTGTGAGGTTTGCACAGGCTTATTTGGGACGACATTTAACCCTTTCAGTGCGGGAACCGAATTTTAAAGGCCTTTGCAAACAGTTTGGATCCAGATGAGACGCCACAGAACGTGGCGTCTCATCTGGATCCAAATTGTTTGCTATTCTGATAGTATTCTTTAAAAAAAAATGAAGAAAATGCTTATTTTACAAATTCAGCAGACGACATTTTAGCAGACGACAAATTTCCCAGCATGCAAAGGGTTAACGCATATGCAACAAGTCCGATTTTCAAAGAGCTCGGCACACATGAAACACAATGACATTATCGTTAAAACAATGAAATATCAGACATACCAGTGCAATCATTTGTAGGAAAGTGTGTAAAGCAGACTATTTAAATAAAGCAATTCTGGAAATTTTGGATTAGTAGAATATTTAAAAGTTCCGTATTAATTATAAAAATAAACGTTATAATTAGCAAATGTAAATTTCAGTAAAAAACACACATACACAATAATAACTTTTATGTTTAATACAGGAACATATAATGCTATTGTGTAATAAATGAAGGATGTAGTAGGAGATGCAGTCTGAGCTGATTTTGTTGGACAGAATAACAATTCAAAGCTTTTAAATCGGGCATTTTTATATTTAAACACATTCAATCAATTAACACGCCAATACTTTTTTACCACAGTACACAAAACTTACGTGTACGAACAAGGCTTAATGGAGGAAAACTATATTAAGCAACTTAAGCATGCAGTCCCAAACTGGCCTGCGTTTAAAAAAAGCTTTACTTTTACCCGTACCTATTCGATTTTGTTTTTCCCCGAGCATTATAATAATAATAATAATAATAATAAAAGTATCGTTGCCGTATGGACTCTAAATATGCCGCAGCGAGGTAAGCTACACAGGTAATGTATGACAAAACATATCCGTTATTTAAATCATCCTTGACAGGGCCGGTCGGGATAACAATGTATTCGTTTATTGCACGAAGACCATTAAACTGTCACGAGTGAGTAATCATATTCCGATAACGAGCGTTCCCGAATCAGTTTTTCATTTATTCTTTTGCCACCTTGGACGTGATTTTGCATTCAATTTACGTCCATTTACACCAAATGCTATTTCAAACACTACGACAACGGATTCTGAATTAAATGAGCGGTTAATAACGGAATATTTAATGGCCAAAGTGGAATAGGTGCGACCATTGAAACACTTTTTAAAGTGTCACTTAACACACTCCGTGTATAAAACATTTTTGTTATCAGAATTCTTTTTGTATTAACCCGTGCATTCCTCACAG
The DNA here is from genome assembly GCF_020536995.1 of Dreissena polymorpha. NCBI lineage: Eukaryota > Metazoa > Mollusca > Bivalvia > Myida > Dreissenidae > Dreissena > Dreissena polymorpha. Next base: position 84,943,577 of record NC_068356.1, read on the forward strand.
GCTAATAAGGGACGACACTTTCTGCCTAAATTGGAAATTTGTTTAGAAGTTTCGTCCTTTATCTGGGATGATATGACAGATCAGGGGAATGGGTGACTATGACGATAACACACTAGTTAACGCTTGAAATGGAGTCTTCTAGCAATAGTTCAAATTACCTTTTCTTTACAAAATTTGCCAGCAAACAGAAATTTACATTCATTTGCAACCACAGATCTGTTTATAATAGACCTACGCTATTTATTCGATCGTGATTAAATAGGCTGATAATTTGATGTAAAAGTACACCACCTCGTCTAAAGATGCACGTTATTCCGTTAATTAAACAGTATTAAAACATCTTTTTTTCCCTCAAAATTTTAAAGAGCAGCTGCTCAAAAAAACTAAGTTTAAATTTCAATTATGACAAATAATACAATCGCGTCGTAAATATCGCTGTTATATAGAGACATTCGTGACCTTTGTTTGTAAGAATTAATGATGTGCGGTAAAATAATATTTAAACGCCCTCCTCTTTTGTCCTGCAAAAAATCTTAAGAATTAAAGTCAATATGATAAAATAATGGATAGTACAAGATAAGGTTTAAATTTGATCCCCTTTAAACCCTTGAGAAGGATTATGGGTAAATATGATAACGCTTTTCAAAAAGAACCCTTGACGGTAAAATGGACGGTACCAGCAAACAAAATTGAGCAAGTGTGGGAAAAATATTGCATTATCACGATTATGCATGTAAATCTCGGCGTCTGTAAATAGACCGTGCTCTGTAAAAAAGGGGTTGAATGCATGTGCGTAAAGTGTCGTCCCAGATTAGCCTGTACAGTCCGTACAGGCCAATCAGGGACGACACTTTCCACCTAAAGTTGATATTTGCTAGGAAGACACTTTCTTGAAACGGCAAATATCACAAAAGCGGAAAGTGTCGTCCCTGATTAGCCTGTGCGGACTGCACTGGCTAATCTTGGACGACACTTTACGCACATGCATTAAACCCCCATTTTCACAGATCTCGGCTCAAATATACCCTTTAATTTTAATTTCGGATGCTTATCTCTTATTTATATTGATAAGGCGTGAACATTATTTGTAACTGGTTACAACACAAATAAGGAAGATATTAGTTTACTGGAAATGAATTAACCCATTTATGCCTAGCGTCTAGAAAAAGGTCTTGGCAAACAGCGTAGACCCAGATGAGACGCCGCATTTGATCGCAGACTAACTTAAACCCATTTATGCCTAGCGCCTTGAAAAAAAGGCCTTGGCAAACAGCGTAAACCCAGATGAGACGCCGCATGATAATCGGGGTCTGCGCTGTTTGCTTAAAGGAATTTCTGTAAGAAGTATTCTAAATATAAAAATAAATATACTAGACATCCCTAATTTGGAAATAAATTGATCCAATTTAGAAGGATGAGAGAGTCCACTGGGCATATATGGGTTAAATCGAACCGAACAGCTGCTCTTGGCACAAACACAATTAAGGCAAACTCAATAAAGATGTTCTTCATTCGGTGAATTTTATTGGTTGACTTTTTTCAGCCATATATCAGAATATATTTAAATACCACTAGAATTCAATGTAAGTCAAGGCCGCTCAGAGGTTATGGATTATCAAGTGGCCGATCAGACGAACAGTGAACTAATGCATGATGGGCGGACCAAACGACGTAAGGTTGACAGATTCGGGAAAAAACGGACGGACGAGCCGTTAGGCGGATATACAATTGTTAAACGGTTATTGAAAAACGTGACTTTTTAATTAAATGATTCATTATGTCGTCCCAGATTAGACTGTTCTCTCTGCACAGGCTAATCAGAAACGACACTTTATGCGTTTATGGTATTTTTCTTTTAAAGAAAGTCTCTTCTTAGCGATAATCCAGTTAAGGCGAAAAGTGTCATACAAGATTAGCCTGTGCAGTATGCACAGGCTGATCTGAATGACAACGCAAATGTATTAAGACCAGTTTTTTCAGAGCCTGGCTCAAATGTATTTTACTATTAAGATTGCTATGAAAACGCAATGAGGGGTACATATTGAGCGTTTCTCATCCACACCCATCGGGGCGCTTGACGAGGCTTTGATGGGAATTATAATCATTGTACCATGTTTATGGCGCTTCAATGTCCAATAACGGAAAATACATCAAAGAAGAAAATCATTTTAAATGAGTTGTGGCATAAAATGGCTCCATAAACGATACATATGCATAAATATATATAAGTATAAGGGGTAAGCAGCTTAACTGAACAATTCTCGAATCAAATCACTGAAATGCAAACGATGCAAACCAATTAACGAATTTTAACAAAAATATAACTTTTCTCAAGACACTATAAACTTTTTGCAATCGCCAACCTTTATAATATATAAGTATATACAAGAAAAACCAATCCAGATAAATAAACAGTTGGGAAATTGCATAAATTCCACTGAAACTTAACAAGTCTTAGATAGTTTCACTTAAATAAATATTCAACGCACACAATGCAAAATAAATTATTTGATGAATTCACAACATGAAATAAACTTCAAACATGCACAAGATTAAAACATCAATACAAAAACTAATCCTTACAGTAAGTTAAAATCATAAATCTGTTCATAAACAAAACATATAACACTAATGAGGAGTTATAATGCATGCACATGTTGTATTACATACAGAATAACCATGTAGCCATTTTTCAAACAACCTAAATTTCGGACCCATCCAATTGCTTTCAAATATTCGTTGCGCCTTTTGAGTTGACAAAAAAGAAAATAATTCTTCAGTATATCTTCAATAGAAGCATTCTCAAAGTGATATTATGGGCATTTTCCACTGTTGAATTGAGCTGAAAAGAATTAACAGTTCAAAGAATTAGTTAAAATGTGGTAACTGACCAATTATCTACAACTCATCTTGCTACCAGTTGTTTATAAACAAATATATATTATTTTCGATATTTTACATGACTCACCCAGTCCTCTATTAAAGCCGAAATGATCCGTAAAACAAAATTGTGTCTTTGTGTCGTATGAACGAATCTGCATGAAAACTACATTTAGACTCACACCGTACATCGAATCATTTCTGTCGACAGTTGTCTAAACAAAAGTATGGTTGATATTCAAATGGTTTATTCTTCTCTTTCCGGGATATTGTTTTAGTATATTGATGCTGCATTAACAAATATAAGTGTATATGAAGTGAAAACACCAAAAATAAACAACGGCTGCGATAGACACCTATATACTGTTAGATGCCCATAATATCACTTTAAGACACAGCGATGCAATTGTGAACAACTCATTGCGAAAAAAACATCAACATTTGAAATTACGCCTAACAAATGCACGAATACATTTAAATGGGTCGTGACCAATAACTTTAAGAAAACATACCTTCAAATCACATATTTCAAATCACACATTTCTTATCACTTTTGAAACCCTTTTATCACTCATAACCCCTTTTAAATACTTAACACATTTCACGTTACTGAACACAAATGTGTTTAAAGTTTTGTTTTGCTGATCAATACATCGACTCATAAAACCTATACTAAACGTAGGACAGAAAGAAAAAAAGGAGTCCCACACGATTCCAAACAAAATAGCATTTTCCGTTGTTCAACCCTCGTACACATATGTTTAACTTACTGAAATTAAGATCCAAGAATATTCATAATAAATAAACACCCTGGAAACGGCACCAGTTCTTAAAAAAACACTGACATTTTGGTCTGCCATTTTAAGTCAACAAAGGGTTCTTTGTTGTCACACTTTCAATTCCACGTTTTCCTGTTCAGATGTCGGGGAGACGGGCGGGCTCTTGGCGGAACCGGTGTCATCAACGTCAGCGTCGGTGGCGGCCAGTAGCACTTCAGGAAAGAACTTCCGGGACGCCGAGGGTGGAGGGTGGATGGGGAACTTGCCAGAGTTACTGGAATATATGCGCGGTACTTATTATTATATGATAGTATTAATCATCATCAAAGTTTGTATCATCATCATTAAATGATGGAGGAAATTCCAAGCTCACCTATCAAATATGGTCATTATCAACGACACAGACTAAAGTGTCGTCCCAAATTAGCCCGTGCCGTTCGAACAAGCTAATCAGGGACGACACTTTCCGTCTAAACTGGAGATTCGCTGAGACGATATTTCCTTTAAACGAAAAATACCATGAAAGCGGAAAGTGACGTCCGTGTAGTACTCACATTTCTTGGAAGGCCCTACGCGGGGACAGCTCCACTGACGAGTCGGAGCACATCCGCTCCCGGAATGGAGACATTGGGCCCTTTGAGATACGGATCTGGTTGGCCTGCTTGGTAACAGAGGCTGGCTCGGAGCGACTTCGGGCGTGGATCACCGTGATCTGTTTGGTCGGCGTCCGGTTGGCGGCGTTCTCCGCTTGTAACTCTGCGATAGTGGGACAGAACACGTGTATCGGTATATTTTGAATTGCATATGAATTCTACCCTAACCTCACCATCCTCATCATCATGATAGAAAAAAATCATCATCACCATCACATTATAATCACTTCATCATCAGCATTTTTATTATCAACATCACATCAACCAACACCAACAGAACCATCATGATCAGATACAGCAGCAGCAGTACTTTCACCTCCATTGTCAGAATCCTGTGTCTTTCTCAACACTTCATTGTCTTCATTGATTATCCTGTGTGGACTGCAAAGGCTTATCCACCACGACACGTTACGCAAATGCAATAAGGCCAGTTTTCCAAGACAGAGATTCATTTATATTCAACATCGTCTATACCAGTCCACTCACCCAGCTCCTCTTTGCACTGTACGAAATCCTTCCATGCAATCTGCACTCGCAGTTCGATGACGTCACAGCCGTGCCGATCCAGCAATCCGCGCGTGACGAAGGCGCCCTGTATCTGGCGGCCCAGGTCGCCCACCCGGTACGTGTGCCAGAGATCCAGCAGCGCGTCCAGGGTGGGGCAGTGAAGTCGGAACACCACGCTTCCGCTAAAAACGACGAATTTTATAATTAATAATTAGTATTAACTTTATCAATAACTTAATTAACAGACTATTAGATATGCCACTAAAGGGGCTGTGAAAGTGTGAACATTATGCATTAAACATTTCAACTCATTGAATAAAATAAGAATGTCAGATCGGGACAGAAAAGGTTATAAACGGAGCTAAACACACAGATACCATTAGTGAATGACGTATATGGGCTGTTTTGTTGATATTTATGTAAAATGACAATCGAAAAAAAAGTCATTTTGATTCGTTAACCAAACCAATAGAAAATCGCGTTACAAAATTAAGAAACCTATCAAATGACGGGAAAGAGATCTGACCTGTATACGTCCTCTAGCGTTCGGCCATATTTACACAAACACTTTATTCCGCACAGGTTCTTCATGGAATCATACACCATGGCGTCCGTCTCTGCCTTCTCTCGCTGGAATTGTTCGTACGCGTCCCGACCACGGTCTGCACGCAGGATCTTGCTGCAAGAATTGATTATTTTCAGAATAATTGCCCGCTTTATGCAATATATAGTAGGCCTTATGGCAATAATATAAAATAGTATTAAATAAAATTAAAAAAATATTATGTTTAATTCTAACAATGTTAAAATATGCTGTTGTTTCGAGTTTTGTTCCCATATTAAGCCTTCAAATCAATAGCAATTGAGCCGCGCATGCGAATATGGGTCTAATGACATATGCGGCCAGCGTAGCTCCAGACCAGCGCAATCGCTCTGTCAGGTGAGGAGCTAGCGTTACCGCTAATGAAACCACGAAACCGTGCGTGACTTTATAGCGTAGCTTCCCTTACAGAATGGGCGGTTGCGTAAGCTGGTCTGGAGTTACGCTGGCTTAATATGACATTAGAACCATTTTCACATGCGCGGCTCAATTGTTATGCATTTATTCATAATTATATCTAAACACAACTTGAAATACATACTAATGTAACATTCGTAGTTTTAAACATGATGTTTATTTAATTATTAACGCCATACAAAGAGGAATGTAGCTGAAAATATAAAAATAACTAAATTAGACATCGATTACCAACATTTCTTGCAAAGGGGCAATTAGTGTTGTTTTTGTTTTTTTATTGAATGGGGCTTTTGACAGTTTTATACGAATTAAACCAGGAAATTAAATGACATTAATGTTTGAAATATCGGTATTTATTCAACATTATTTCTTCAAATGTAAAAGTTATTTTATCGAACATAATCGAATGCGGCTATGATCCTAAAATCATCGAATATTTAACATAAATGCCAACAAAAGACTTTAGAGTATAAATTGAAAAAAGTGTTGGTCGGATAAGTAGAAACAAACAACTTTTCTTTTTCTCTTTCTATATATTGAATTAAATACCTATAAGCATTAATCGCCATTGATTTGATTTCTTCTTCGATTTTGCCACATTTGCAGTTCCTGTCATCGTGGTCCAATTCTCGCAGAATCTCCTGAACTTTGTCGCAAGTCACGTGGACATCGATCTCGCCTGTAGAGGGACACGGAGTTTAATACGCAAAAATGATTACGGTGAAAGTAAAGAATATTATGACCTGTTTGTATGTCATTTATTCCATTTATTAAAAATACTGAGAAACTGCGTTGTAATTATAGTTATTGACATTTTTCTACAACGGCAACCAATCTGAACATACGTAGATGTAAATATCTGTTAAAGTGATTTCCTTTATAACTTATTTTAATTCCATCCGAGAGCAATTATCTTTCTTGTAGTTTAACTGTTGCGTCTAAAAAAACTATGAATATTAAAAAGGCTACTTTTAAAGAATTGTGAAATTTTCGTAAATTCTGATACTAGTCATTTTTTTACGATTTCGTGTATTCCTTTTTTGTCATCAATAAAAGTACCATAAAATACGATATTTTAACTCGTCCTAGACATTGTTTCTACGAACCCAGTCGTCTTTCTCGAAGCGGACCACGTGGCCTCTCGACGCCGTCGGCGCAAGCCAGAAGTCCCTGTCCCCAGTAGTTACTATATTCCTCCGTGACGTCACCGTAGTGACCTTGTGACGTCATATTATACGGGAATGACTTGGTAGGAGATGACGACAGTGGGGGAGTTCCACCGCGCCGTAAGATATCTAATAAAAGAAAACTTTACATGTTATATTCCTTGTTCTGGGAAAACACCGAACAAGCTTTTCAAGGACGACACTTTTCGCCTAAACTCGATTCTCGCTAAGAAAAAGACTTCTTCTAAACGAACACTTCAATAAAAGCGCAGTGTCGTCTTTGATCAGCCTGTACGGACATGCTAATCTGGAACGACACGTAACGCAAATGCATTACGTCCAATTTTCCAAGACCGGGCTCTGATAACAATACGCAACAATGAGGTATCAAAACATATTCAAAGAAGCAGCCATATTTACATAACACATTTATCAAATGTTGCATAGAGGTACTGGTCGTGAGATATGCGTTTACCACTAAGTTGCGTACATGTATTTTGAATATATTGTGACGCATTTGTAGTCCCTTAGAAAGTTCAATTTATTTAAAGACCTTTCTTACTAAATTCAAGTTTTAAAGGCTTCATTTCCAACCCTTAGATACTGATGAGCAGCAAACAGCATAAAACCTGAACAGACTGCGAATTGCTCGCTGGCTGTTCTGGTTTTATGCTGGTTGCATTGGCCATTTTTACTTTGCTTGTATGGGAAGAGGGATAACTATGCCTAATAGAGCATAGTGATATAGATGATACTTTCGGTATTAATGCGGATAATTATGATAGTATGTTTATAATGCATCTACGTATACCATGTAATAAAAGATGTACATTCAAGTATGAATACACTAATGACGAAAATTATGATAATGAAAATGATTCGATAATGATTATTAGCTTTTGAGAATTATTCTGCTGATGGAAATGATGATTATTAGTCATGTTAATATGTTGGTGATTATACTTATACTTTCTCTTCCCGTCCCCAGTGCTGTAAATGCATACTTAAACATTTCTGGAAAGCCTTCTCTGATTATAATTATTCTAATTACTGTAATTCAATTATGTTAAAAGCAATTACAACGAAACATATCACGATTTTTCGGATAAGGATTACAATATAACCTTAATCAAGAAGATGCATTTCACTATACCTTTCAGGTTTTCCAGCTCCTCGGGATGGAAGTTTCGGGACTGCAGGAACGTCAGCACTTCCGGCGGTATGTCCGTGGTCACGTGACTGGATGAAGAGCCGCGGCGGTCCGGATATGATGTCTGCCGATCGTAATCTTAAGAAGTATGGATTAAACAAACTCGGGTTTAATGGTTGTATATGGCATACCCGTTAATAAACATTTTATACCGCTATTTTAGCCGCGACATTCGAAAATGTGTCTTATGTCCTATGGGGCCCGGGAAGCTCCAGGCAAACCTGCAAACCCCGCAGTCTGGTTTACAGCTACCCATTCCGCTAATGAGACCAGAGCTACCATGTCCTCTTATGAGACCACAAAACCTTGAGTGACTGTATAGCGGACATAAAACATTTAATAATTGGGATGATATAAAACTCTTAGTAATCTCATTTTATAAGCCAACTTTGGCTGCATTACCTTTTCTTACAAAGTAAAGATGACACTGGCTTTAAAGTCTTCGAAGAAGACATAAATCACTTGTGAACATATTTTACAGCTCCACCTGTTAAAATTTGAATAGACATAAATTACACTATGATAAAATTTACATACAAGCCAGGTCCAAGTGCGAAATGCTGTCAGCTTATTTGAACATTTAAGTTATGAGTAAATGGGTCCTTATGGCGTTCCTTTTGAATTTACTTTCGTAAAATGACGTAACATCTTGCATTCATAGCATAATACCTGGGTAGCCTTTTCTAAAAAGTCTACGTCTGACGTCATCTCTGAGTGGACTATGGAAGCGCTCGGGTTGCTGGAGGTGAAAGATGAACAATTTCGTAATATAACATAGTATAATAGCAATTCTAACAATAGCAGTTTGATATTCGCAAATTTTTATGGACAGAATGTTCAAACTACTCATTTTTCATAGACAAATAATGCCATTTTCATTTATAAACGAATGGATTTTCAGAAAAAAAATAAGGATATTATAATTTCATATAGAACTACAACTAGATTTTCTATAGACAAATAAGGAGATCATCGTTTACTAACTACTGGATGCTCGATAAACGAATGAAGGTATAACAATCATTTAACTACAGTTTTTATCTGTTGGCAAATTACAAAATAATCATTATTAAACAAATGGAATTTCTATAGACAAAAGAAATATTTTTTAAAATAGAGTATTTTCTAGACAGAACAAACAAATTCGGGTTGTTAGGCTTCTTGATAGACAAACACAGAGAGTGTGATTTTTAAACAACCGGAATATCAAATACAAATAGCGAAATTAGTATCGTTAAACCACAGGATTTTCTATTTACAAATAACGAAATATATCTTTAAATAATTTTCTGTATAATCTGCAGACAATTATGATTGTCAAACTACAAGATTTTCCAAAGAAAAAAAAACAGTCAGATAACTCGAATATGGAAAACTACGATAAATAAACAAAAATCAATAAAATGAAAACATAAAACTTGAAAAGTTTTACCAACCCCAGATTCTGGAATCGCCTCGCCCACCCTTGAGTTTGGCAGGTCCCTAGCCAAAGGGCTAGGCTTCTGAACGACACTTCTCAACTGACTGGGGCTGAACCTGGGGTCAGAGATTGACCTCTCGTAGAATTTCCGCACCTCCTCGGTTGTCTCAATGATATCCTTTTCATTCGGTGATCTGTCAACACAGCTGATGCTTTTGAAGGTGGCTCTTCCCGCGATGTCTCGAGCTTGGCGAGACTTTGGTGACAAGTCCGAGACTTCATACCCTCGCGTTGCGGGAGGTGATCCGTATATTTCCTTGGCGTGCGCATGCGCTCTTTCGAGCATGCGCAGCTTCATCCTCAGCTTCTCATCGTCGTAGTCGCCATATTCTTCACGCTCGGCTGATTTCGAGGCGGAAGCGGAAGTGGTGGACGAACTGCGCGATTTTGGACTCGCTGTCACGATTCTTGGACTTAGCGGCAACGGTTCAGTAACCGTCGCTGTTTTAGGCCAAACAAAACCCTTAGGGGTCACGTATCCGCCTCTGTTCTCGTTCTCAACTTCCGTGTACGACCCGTATTTGTCGCGTTCTCGGTCGCGCTCTCCTGTTCGCTTTCTGTTCTTATCCAAACTATCAACTTCCCGCTCATAACTTTGAATGTTAGCGTTCCTAGTCGAGCGGCTGTATCGCTCGGAAATTTCTCTATCCAAAACATCAGCAACGGGTTCCCCTTTACACGAGGAGCCTTTATACGGCGACACCTTTCTGTGAGCAACAGAGTCGGGGAACACAAATACTTCGTCTTCCCCTTTTGCGCCTCTCGGCGTTAGGTTTATAAAAGGGGAAGTTAGACCAATGTCCGCTAAGTTGAAGCGATTAGGGCTCAGTAACGGGGGTTTATCATAGGGGGCGTGTTCATCACCTGTGGGCGAACAGTAAATGTGCGGAACTTTGGTAAATGGAGCACAGTGACTGGTGACGTCTTCATCGTCTGACGTCATATGACGACGTAAATTTCGCCGGGATCTGCTGACAGACTCGTCAGAATCTATTCCTGAGTCAATTCTGTCAATGTGTCTTGATGTCCTGTGTGTAATATACGGCCATGTAATGTATGAATGTATTTTTGAGAAAAAGAAAGAAAGAATATCACTAAATATTTATCAAAATTTAGTTATTACGAATGTGTGCAAAGCATGACGATTGCCCTGATGGTATACTGTACTGTGGGGTAAATTGAAATACATACTGTACCGAGAAAAATGAAGCCATCCTGTTAAAGTGTGGAAAATATTGGTGTCTAAATCAATCTCAAAAGGGTCTTTCAATTTAGAATATCATGCCTGTTAAGCTTTCAGCAAAAATACCATGGTTCTCTTGTATAGACATTTATATAGTCATACCTCACTGAACAACTTGGTGAAGAACCATCGACTTCGTCCTTAAACTCAAAATTACTCCTTGCTTTTCCAATTGATTTTTGTGTTACTCCCTCCTCTTGCGGACGAAAATTTACTTCCGGCGATTCTTTCATTGGGGTGGAAGCTGCTTTCTTGTGAATTCGGAGTGCTTCGGATCTTTCCACTGTGTCGATGGATAACTGGCGTTTCAACTTGCATTTTGGCGGGTCTTGTAAAACTATCGGCGCCATTACGTCTTCACCTAGAAATACACGATTTAATGTAACAAGGTTTCAATAATCTCAATCAACAACTATTGACCTGTTTATTTCTTCGTGTAAATGTGACTGTACTGATTTCAATAATTTCTTATGTAAACAAAGCTAGCCATGTGAGTAGTGCTCGTTGTGCCGAAAACTTACATTAAAAGAATGTTCTGTCAATGAGTATGCACTGCGGTTCATTTGTAATGTATTGATGTAGCCTGTTGATCAACGTCTTCCTTCCTTTAACGTTACATAAATCGCCATCTCTTCGAGCCGTATACTGATGTGCACTTATACGACGCTATTACATCAGGCATATTTTTAAACTAGGTTGTCCTATTAGAGTGGTCGAATTAAGGTTTGAATCGATAGACATGCTTATTAAAAAAGATACCAGTACACACTTTTTATTTTCAAAAACCTTACCGAATCGATGTGGGCGTGAGTTTATAAAGGCTTCATGTTAGCTCCTGTTTAAACCTGTGCAAATGATATTGCTCTCAAAAACTATGACCAGTTTTATAAAGGGTTGCGTGTAATGTGCGATAATGGTAAATTTAACAAAAACACGTGTGGTAAAACATAAAATGATCAAAAAGAAGCTAAAATTCATTTAGAATCCTTATAAAAAAATAAATATAACATACTTTTACCCAATAAGTACCCATTAAAATGTACATAGACTTAGACAGCTATGTAGTTATGTGTATATCTTTTAGAGGAAAACAAACAAGAAACAAAGTGAAACATTTTAAAATTAATCAATGAGAAAGTCGAAGTCTAAACATGAACAGCTGTTTTCTCACAACATTAATTCAAGAAATATTGCATTTAGATAACGGTATAACATCAATGCACTAATATTAAAAAAAAATGTATTTTTGAAGTACTGAACATAAAGGTCGGTAAACTATATACGCTACATACTTACTGGAAAATGAATATAAAGGTTTTTATAATGTACTTTAATATTTGAACTTATTTATACTGACTGATTTTACAATATAAACATATTCACATGGCTGCAACGCACTGTTATATATGGATACGTTAACCCTTGCAGTTTCATTACGATAAGTTCAAATTAACTTGGTTTGTTAAATGTTGATCTTATTTGTTTTTTTACACTTCTTATTATATTGAACGGACTGTCCCGTTTAAGGCGTACACTCATTGAAAGCTCGCAAGATTTATGTTGAAATCACATCGTCAATGAGCGCGCATGGAGACGCATGGAGACGACTATAAATTTAAACCAATTTAAACTTTAGATAAACCGACATTACCGAAACGGGACAGGACTGATAAAAACGTGTCGATAGATCGAGAAATTAATAGGATCAATGTTTGCAGTTTGAAATTTACAGAAATTTGATACAATGTACCAGATAGCACGAGTCGTTGCTTATTTTAGATACGTTTTGTGTCGACATTTTAGACCGGTGTTTCGTCGACGGACTTTTATATTCGACTCTTTTTTGGAACGCATAGAATGTTCGATATAAGTTAAAACATACATATTTTTGGAGGATACACTTATGTTTCGTAGATAAACTTATATTTTAAGGTTAGAATGATACCAACGTTCAGGATTGGGCCACTCAGAATCTCTGATAAACTTATAAAACTGATTATTATCGTCACTGAAAGTATGTGAGCCCCGCTGTGGGAAAACCGGTCTTAATACATGCGCGTTAAGTGTCATCCCAGATTAGCCTGTTCAGTATACGAAGGCTAATCAGGGACGACACTCTTCGCCTAAACTAGATTTTGCTAAGAAGTGACTTTCTTTAAACAGAAAATATCATAATTACGCACATGCATTAAACCCCCTTTTCACAGAGCGCGGCCAATAAGTTCGTACAGTGCCGTCCCAGATTAGCATGTGTAGTCCGCACAGGTTAATCAGGGAAGACACTTTTTACCAGGACTGGTTTTTCATTCAGACAAGACTTCCTTCAAACGATTAAAATTCCATTAAAACGAAAAGCGTCGTCCCCGACTTGCCTGTAAGGACTGAACAGACTAATCCGGTACGACCATTGGCGCACATTGATTGAGCCCCGTTTCTCAGAGCGCGGCTTGTATTGTTTCATAAGAAATAAGTTAGTCATATTTATAATGAGTTCAATAGGATCGTGTGTTCGTGTATTGATCCCCAAGCTCAAGCTGGGATAAAACTTAAGACCCCCCTCGTTTAAATGCAAACTCTGTACGGTGTGGCTACAAATTCTTGCTCATTCAGCGTCGCAGTCTTAATAGTTCATGTTTCCGTTATAAATGATCCCAGATGATGAACAAAAAACAAGATCTGCTTAAAATACTAATATACATGTATTGACAAAGACATAGTTATCTTCGCGCTTGGAAAATCACATACCGGATTTACTTTCTGTTGTTTCCTTTTCCATGTTGTTTTGATCGCCGTATGTCGTCAGGATATGTTGATTGTTTCTGTCATTTCTATATCTTTCCGAAAGCACAGGTGCCGTTGCGGGGCATTTCTCCTCTTTGCGACAATACGTCTTTTCACTTTCTCGCAGTAACTCGGTGAAAAGGGGAAACTGTAAACGGACACAAGTTTTATTGTACACCAGGAAGGACGATTTCGGAAATATATATATATAATGGTGGCGTCGAAAACGCAAACAATAGATTTTGTTGTTGAAAGTATATGAACTTGAAGTAAAAGAAGAGTAACACAGTTGTTATGAACCACGTTCTGCGAAAACTGGGCGTAATGTAAATTGTATGAAAATTATCGTAAAGAGGACGTCACTTCTAAACGAAAATTCAATTGGTCGGAAAGTAAAGTCCCTGATTAGCCTGTGTATACTGCACGGGCTAATCTGGGATGACACTTTACGAACATGTATTAAGCCCAGTTTTCACAGACGGAGTCTTTTATCATCCAGGAATTACTACTTGCCTTTTTGTGGAAAGTTGTTTCTCCCGATGGTTTCACCATAGATGATACCCCAATACCTTGCCGTTTCAAATTTCACATTGGGAGGTGAGTAATGCGATGATTGTGTTCTGTAAAAACAGAACATATACTTTTACTTCCCAAAACGTATCATCAACGTTTTGTTTTCTTCATTTAAAAATATAAGCAAATGCAGCCCTTAATTCTAAAACTTAATCCGAAATAAGATGTCATCCCCATGGTAAATATCTTAAAAAAATACAATTATTGTTCAGCATGAGTTTGTTACCCCTTAATTGAATTAGAATCGTCTCCTTAAAGTTATGACATGGTCCCAATCCCGAAGGTTTTTGGTACGTGCGGTGTAGACCTATAGGCAAGTCTCGAACGCGTTCAGCGGCAGAAAGGTTATCTGTCGTGGAGATCCTGTCACAATACCGTGGAGTAAAACGATAATTACTGAGCCTCGTTCTGGGAAAACTGGATTTAATGCATATGCGTAAAGTGTCGTACCAGATTAGCCTGTGCAGTCCGCACAAGCTAATCAGGGACGACACTTTGCAATGTTATGCTCCTGTGGTTACTTCGGCTCTCCAGCTTCACAGGCTAATCTGGGGCGACATTTTACACACATGTATGAAGCCCAGTTTACCCAGAACGAGGCTCAAATGAGACGCGTTCTGATAAAACGGGGCTTAATGTATATGCGTAAAGTGTCATCCTTGATTAGCCTGTGCTGTCCACGCAGGCTAATCAGTGATGACACTTTCCGCTTTTATGACATTTTTCGTTTAAAGGAAGACTCTTCTGTACACGAAAATCCAGTAAAGGTGGAAAATGATTTCCCTGATAAGCTAATCTGGGACGACACTTAACGCACACGCATTAAGCCCAGTTTTCTCAGAACGCGACTTATATCTGGAAATTGCAGCTCTAATTTTAATTAGTTCGAACTTATGGAAGTCTAGCAACTGAATTAGTTACGCTGACACACACTTCGGGCCCTCACCAATTGTTTTTTCCACTATTTTGGTAATGGGACCGGGTCCCTTTGGATTGGGAAATATCGCGTTCTTTTGACTTAGATTGGAAAATTACTGTTGTTGATTTTATGCATACAAATACAGTGAAATTTATGATAAAGGTGATATCAATATTATATTTTCTAAGATTCCACATCGAGCTGGATTTGGAGAGAGTTGACATATTTAGCCTAATTAAAAAATATTCTTTTTTTTGGATTCCTTCAATTTGGGAATTTGTAAGTCCCATTTGAGAAAATATATATACCTTTTTCCATTGGGAATGGGTCCCCCTACCGGACACAAATTTGAACGAAAAAAAAACACTGTCACATAATGCGGCCTTAGGCGCTGAAGGACCTCATAAACTTCTAAATACACTCCAGCGCCAATGTACAAAGTCCGCCTATTGATAAATTTCATTATGAATGCAATTTCTATACAATGCATTGACAACGTGCTGTAATTAAAACTGACATTTTCGATTATGTTTACCTAATGCTCCATATAAAGACTCAGTGAAACATAGTTAAAAGTAGTCTTCAATCAGATGTGATATCTAATAAATGCCATTTTCAAGTATTGTTATTAAATTGTTATTAAAAGCATTCCACATATTTCTTTAGTAAGAGTTTGCGTGTTTATAAGCCGCGTTTTATGAAAACTGGACTAAATGCATGTGTCTAAAATATCAAACAAACAAACAAACGACAACATTTATTCAGCAGTAAAGCTTATACAAGCTCATAGCCTACATTATATATACATTATACTACATTATGTCTAAAATATCAACCTATATGAGCCTGTGCAGGTCAGCCGATCGTTAATAGAATTTAAGTTTTGATGGAAAATGATAACAGTTAATAGCAACACAACAGACGAGTGTTGCGTCGAAAAAGATGCAATAAAACTTGCGAGAGTAAAATCTACAACTGCATCAATTATGTCAAGTACCCATTGTAGTTATGTTTAAACCGAAATGGAAAATAAATTATCCATTACAAAACTGTAATTTATGTTTAAGTCATACCTTTGTGACAACCAATTTTAAGTCCGAATTTATCAACCATTTGCTTTTGTAATTAATTAACTTCTGAACTGGCATTATGCTTCTCACAAAGGGAACAAAGGTCTAGCTAGGGTACACAACTTAAAGTCTTTGTGTCATAAGTATACGCGAGAAAGGTAGAAAGGAGAGGTTAGTTTCCAAAGTTTCAATAGGCCTCGCATTGGAACAATAAGCTATCGAATAAGGTTGTTTACTCAAGTTTCTGTGGTGATATGAAGTATTTAATTGATTTCTTTTGTTGAACAATTGTAATATGGAAGGCTTTAAATACCCTTTTTAAATAGTAAAATGGTAATCATCACATCGTTACCACCACCACCACCACCATGATTACAACCACCACCACTACCACGACCATGATAATGATCATCATCATCATTATCACTACCACCACCACCATCACCATCATCATTATCATCATCACTATTATCATCATCATCATCATCATCATCGTCGTCATCATCATCATCATCATCATCATCATCATCATCATCATCATCATCATCATCATCATCATCATCATCATCATCATCATCATCACCACCACCACCACCACCATCGTTATCATCATCATCATTATCACTACCACCAACACCATCATCATCATTATCATCATCGTAACCATCATCATCATCATCACCACCACCACCACCACCACCACCACCACCACCATCGTTATCATCATCATCATCGTTATCATTGTCATATTCTTCTTCTTCTTCCAAATCGTCTTGTTTTTCGTCGTCACGATCATTTCTGAGCGTATTGAAACAAATAATTACCTTGATGTCAATATATATCCTTCACAATTTTATCACACTTGCGAAACTGCGGACAGCTCAGATAGTGATTTTACAAGTCATTAGCGCCAACAATAGAAAAACACAAAATCACCAGCAAGAACATAGATCTATTTAGATATAACTGCTTCTTTTAAAACCGTTATGTCACATGGCAAACTTGTGAAACTGAATTTCAAACTTACCGGTAAAATTTAAATATGCATCGACCTTTTGAGGTCACATTTCCGGTGAGATTTGCGTGCATATCAAATCTGTTTTTATAACACTTCAGTCGAAAATCTATTTAAGAGAAAAACTCTGTCCTGCACCATTATCAGCGCCGATCGATGGGTAGTGTCTTAATGGCTTATGTGCTTAAAGTAAACGTGTGTTTTTATTTCAGTTTTGCACCAATCGCGCCAATTCATAATTTCTATAACGAATTGATATAAACCCCTTTTAAGTGCAGGTAGTGTTTCGAAAGTCTCTCGTTTTCTAAAGGGGTAAATACTAGAGTGTCATAATTTTCAATTAGATTTGCAGTAGCAGACGAGTTAATCTCGCGGGATATGTTAAATAGTGATAGTTGATTTATGCAATGAAGCAGCCCTCGATTTAAAGGGCCGCTTAATCTCCGTGATCGAGCACCAACCGGTCACTGTATTAGGTATTCAACAGAACAAGGCAAAAATTATTACCTGTTTATAAAATTGTCACACTAAACCAAAAAATGGATCAGATGGGGTGAAGTCAGATCCCAACGTGCCTGCTGTTTCATCATCATCATCATCATCATCATCATCATCATCATCATCATCATCATCATCATCATCATCATCATCATCATCATCATCACCAGCACCACCACCATCATCATCATCATCATCATCATCATCATCATCATCATCATCATCATCATCATCATCATCATCATCATCATCATCATCATCATCATCATCATCATCATCCATTTTCGGTTTCGTAGTCTCATAGTCACAAGATAGCTCCTGACCAGACAGCACAATTACGCAGGCCGACATGGAGCTACGCTTGCCGGTTATGGCATAATGCAGATTTTCGCATAACGCTGGTCATTAAATACAAACTTACTAAAAACAGCAACGCACAATATATGTTACAATTTTGGCCGCGCTCTGTGAAAACGGGGTGTAATGCATGTGCGTAAAGCGTCGAGCCAGATTAGCCTGTGCAAATCAGGAACGACACATTTTACGCTTTTATTGTATTTTTTGTTTAAAGGAAGATTGTTTTTGACGAAAGTCCATTTAATGCGGAGAGTGTCGTCCCTCATTCGTCTGTGCGGATTGCACATGCTAATCAGGGAGACACTTGATACACATGCAGTGAACGCCCTTTTCACAGAGCGCGGCCCATTTAATATCTTTTTCTCCTCAATGCATTATTAAACATACATTTAATGAAAATATTTCCATCCTAAGCAGTTTATTTATTTGCAGTAAATATAATTTAATCAGAGACTCTTTTCACCATATTTAAAGGTGATGTCTACTCTCCACTATCAACGTTCAACAGTAAGGCTGCACACCACACTTTTTAGCCACCAATGCGCATTGGCAAGAAATTTCAAAATAAAGAGAACAATGCTCAAGTAAGCACCATTTTGAGTGTCTAAATCATAATGAATGTCAGGTTTGAGTTGTGGTGATTGTTCTTGAATGTTTGTAAGTTACCAAAACATATGTATTGTAACTATAGCTGCATACAGGAAGTAGAATTAATGCAATTCGAAAACAGGTGTAATGCTGGCTCTGGTCAGTGTTTCTGTTGGAAATTTGAAAGGGCGTACGGACATTGAACTATTACAAAAAATCCAATCCTTTGACCCCCAATTTTCTCCATTGCTGTTTAGTACTTGGTAAGTTACCAATGTAAAAACATGGTCTCCAGGCACCTTGCTTCCGCAGGAAAGTGGCAGTTTGTTGTTGAAACTGGCTTAAAAAGGCTCGGAAACACACATAATTTTGTTGTTTTTATTTGAAATAATCAATACTAAAGCATTTTGCCCCAACTCAGTTGATTTGAATGTTACTGATTTTTCAGATGGCACACCCTCAACCATTCTGGAAATGTGCTTGGTTTATTTTCAGATATGCGAGGTGACCAGGTTTCGGACAGTGGTTAACTCCTGCTTGTGTATGAGATTGGCCGAGACTAAAACAAACTGTATATTGCCACCTAAGTCATATACGGATGACGTATGCTGATGTTTGTTATGAGAACTATAGATGTGGTGCACGTTTATTCAAATACCTTCATGAAAATAGAGAAAAATGACCGACTATTAAAGTTATACACATTCAGAACAATTTTCTATTGATGCAACTTATGGACGAAAGCGTTCATTTAAATCATGATCTGGTCAATATGATAGACCTAATCCCATATACGACATTTCAGGAATTTTTCTATTTGTGTCTTCACCAAATATAATGTGAGGTAATTATCCATTTTGACACGATTTTCCGAATATTACCAAAAACCGACCCTGATCTTTGATGCCATTGACGTTGTAAAATGAACACAAACATGCATATATTCAAATACCATTCGATATTTCTAACCAGATTATGTAATGTATAATAATAAAGACTTTTGTATAAAGACTGGAGATAAACATCGCTGTTTGTTCTTTCCATATTCTGCTTGGTTAAACTGCCGTTAAATGTTTACTATAAACGTTACATTAACTCAAATGACAATTTTATAAAGGATATTATGTTTGTTTTAAGATTATGTATATTTCGTACATTTTCTCTAACATATCTTCAGAAAATAACATATATTGTATGTATAGCCATAAATGTTCTCCATCCATAAACTAAAACCACACGTGACATTTGTATTGAAAATTAACAGTTGTTTTAAAAGTCATGCAGATTCAAAAGCTTTCAAAATCGACCAAGATTTCTCAATAATAATGTAATTCATGTGTGCCTCTATTGAAACCTTTGGTATTAATATTTTGTCCGCGATTTAAAATAACACCGTTGACAAGGGGACACGGTCTCAAATACCTACAATGGAACATCATTGTCGAATATAAACCGCATGAAATATATAAACTTTTACCGAAAAAGAATGTGTTTCCCTTAATGATGTATATACAGTTATTTAAATGAAAAATGAGGAGAACAGAGGCATGGAGAGATAAATGAAGGAATGAAGAAAGTAGAGATGATGAACGGAGGGAGAAAACGTAGGGCGAAGGTATTATGCATGGTGGAGTGGAGAGATTTTAACCCATTTATGCCTAGTGGACTCTCCCATCCTTCTATATTGGATCAATTTATTTTCAAAATTATGGATGTCTGGTATATTTATTTCTATATTTATAATATTTCTTACAGAATTTCCTTCAAGCAAACAGCGTAGACCCTGATGAGACGCCGCATCATGCGGCGTCTCATCTGGGTCTTCGCTGTTTGCCAAGACCTTTTTTCTAGACGCTAGGCATAAATGGGTTAAGAAAAAGTAAATAGGATTAGATGAAGGAATGAAGGGCGGACAGTCGTTCCCTTTTACAATTCAAACATACCGCTATTGGATCATAACAACGATATGCACCGCGAGTGTTTAATTATCGATTCGATCAAAACGTCCTAATGGCATGATGGCGTGCGACCCACGACGCACCAGGCCACTGAACCGCGATTAATAAGTGACAGAAGAACCGCAAATGTAACAAAATGCGGGCATGGCTATTGAAAAGCATAACCCGCTTGACGGAATTAATTGATTTTAGTTCTGATAACCCTATATGAGATTACCAATTGTTTGAATTGCATGAAGATATCTTACGGTTTGTTATGACTGAAATGATGTTCAATATCGAACTGTAAATGTAGGACAATGACGCAAGCGCACATGTGCCATGAGAACATGCGGAAACTTAACTTGAGAACATTTTAAATTAAAGTCTTCTCTTTTTGTTTGGATCGACAGAGAAATCTTGAAACACGAAATAGGATCTCGATACTGAACTGAAAAATATCAGCCTGTCCCTCTGTCTATCCGTCCATCTATCTATCTAAATGTCTGTCTGTCTGTCTGTCTGTCTGTCTGTTTGTTTGTCTGTCTGTCTGTTTGTCTGTCTGTCTGTCTGTCTGTCGTCTGCATGTCTGTCTGTCTGTTTGTCTGTCGTCTGCATGTCTGTCTGTCTGTCTGTCTGTCTGTCTGTCTGTCTGTCTGTGTGTCTGTCTGTCTGTCTGTTTGTCTGTCTGTCTGTCTGTCTGTCTGTCTGTCTGTCTGTCTGTCTGTCTGTCTGTCTGTCTGTCTGTCTGTCTGTCTGTCTGTCTGTCTGTCTGTCTGTCTGTCTGTCTGTCTGTCTGTCTGTCTGTCTGTCTGTCTGTCTCGTTCAAGGTCCATATATGGTATGTAACATCGTGTAATGACATGTTTGATTCAATAATGACTTTTGTGCAAACTGTTCAAAACCTTGGGTGAAATAATTTATATACACTTCTATAGTGAAAAAAACTTATCACAAGGATTACGGTTTTTATAATTGGTATGTAACGTTGTGTTATTGTTCTCTTCGATACTTGTGCTAATCATGCCCTTGCGAAAAAACCGACCTCAAAACTTAAGATCGTCGTGTCGTAATGGATGTTGGTCCGCCAAGCGACCGGAGAAGGTCATGGGTTCGATCCCCACTGTGGGAGCGTTCTTTAGATCTCCTCTGTAGACACCAAGTATTGGTATAAGTCCCAGTAAACGAACTCGAGAGCGTTTCAAATAAGCCTTAGGCTTTGTATGCAATCGAGCTTAAATAAATAGGTTTAAAATAGAACGGGCCTCATACAGGGTCAAGTGTTGGATCGTTCCAATTTGCTACTTATTACTATGAGCAGGGAGAATTCTTTACTGCACTGATAATTTCAAGTTGTAAATTTGATTACAATTGGTGAATGTTGTTTACGGAAAGAATGAGGACCAGTAGTTTGATTTTTATAGAATCCTCGTTGTGGGAAAACGTGGATTAATATATGTGAATAAATGCCGAAAAGGAGTTAAGGCAGTACATGTATTGCATGACGGAGTTAAGGCAGTATTGCATGACACTTTTACGCTTTATTTGTTTCGCTGTTCGTTTAAAGAAAGTCTTTTCTTAGCGAAACTCCAGTTTAGGCAGAAAAAAATCGTCCCTTATTAGCCTGTGCGGACTTCACAGGCTAATTCCGAACGACATATTACGCACATGCATTTAACCCCGTTTTTCATGTGTATTGTGTACATGCTAGTATATCCGGTTTATATTTAAAGTACTTTCTTTGACAGGCGTAAGAGGCTGTATATTGCACATATGGCCAGACCTTGAAAGCTAACTCAAAATTGACATCTCAACCGTCAGTATTTATCCGAATTGCTCGTTCGAACTAATGAAACATTTCAACCGTCAGTATTTATCCGAATTGCTCGTTCGAACTAATGAAACATTTATGAATTGAATTCCAATCGCATCAGATGTCTATTTCTTGCCCAGGTGTTGAGTTGTCTATTTCTTGCCCAGGTGTTGAGTTGTCTATTTCTTGCCCAGGTGTTGAGTTGTCTATTTCTTGCCCAGGTGTTGAGTTGTCTATTTCTTGCCCAGGTGTTGAGATGTCTATTTCTTGCCCAGGTGTTGAGATGTCTATTTCTTGCCCAGGTGTTGAGTTGTCTATTTCTTGCCCAGGTGTTGAGTTGTCTATTTCTTGCCCAGGTGTTGAGTTGTCTATTTCTTGCCCAGGTGTTGAGTTGTCTATTTCTTGCCCAGGTGTTGAGTTGTCTATTTCTTGCCCAGGTGTTGAGTTGTCTATTTCTTGCCCAGGTGTTGAGATGTCTATTTCTTGCCCAGGTGTTGAGATGTCTATTTCTTGCCCAGGTGTTGAGATGTCTATTTCTTGCCCAGGTGTTGAGTTGTCTATTTCTTGCCCAGGTGTTGAGTTGTCTATTTCTTGCCCAGGTGTTGAGATGTCTATTTCTTGCCCAGGTGTTGAGTTGTCTATTTCTTGCCCAGGTGTTGAGATGTCTATTTCTTGCCCAGGTGTTGAGATGTCTATTTCTTGCCCAGGTGTTGAGATGTCTATTTCTTGCCCAGGTGTTGAGTTGTCTATTTCTTGCCCAGGTGTTGAGTTGTCTATTTCTTGCCCAGGTGTTGAGTTGTCTATTTCTTGCCCAGGTGTTGAGTTGTCTATTTCTTGCCCAGGTGTTGAGATGTCTATTTCTTGCCCAGGTGTTGAGTTGTCTATTTCTTGCCCAGGTGTTGAGTTGTCTATTTCTTGCCCAGGTGTTGAGATGTCTATTTCTTGCCCAGGTGTTGAGATGTCTATTTCTTGCCCAGGTGTTGAGATGTCTATTTCTTGCCCAGGTGTTGAGTTGTCTATTTCTTGCCCAGTTGTTGAGTTGTCTATTCCTTGCCCAGGTGTTGAGTTGTCTATTTCTTGCCCAGGTGTTGAGTTGTCTATTTCTTGCCCAGGTGTTGAGATGTCTATTTCTTGCCCAGGTGTTGAGTTGTCTATTTCTTGCCCAGGTGTTGAGTTGTCTATTTCTTGCCCAGGTGTTGAGATGTCTATTTCTTGCCCAGGTGTTGAGTTGTCTATTTCTTGCCCAGGTGTTGAGTTGTCTATTTCTTGCCCAGGTGTTGAGTTGTCTATTTCTTGCCCAGGTGTTGAGTTGTCTATTTCTTGCCCAGGTGTTGAGTTGTCTATTTCTTGCCCAGGTGTTGAGTTGTCTATTTCTTGCCCAGGTGTTGAGATGTCTATTTCTTGCCCAGGTGTTGAGTTGTCTATTTCTTGCCCAGGTGTTGAGTTGTCTATTTCTTGCCCAGGTGTTGAGATGTCTATTTCTTGCCAGGTGTTGAGTTGTCTATTTCTTGCCCAGGTGTTGAGTTGTCTATTTCTTGCCCAGGTGTTGAGTTGTCTATTTCTTGCCCAGGTGTTGAGTTGTCTATTTCTTGCCCAGGTGTTGAGTTGTCTATTTCTTGCCCAGGTGTTGAGTTGTCTATTTCTTGCCCAGGTGTTGAGTTGTCTATTTCTTGCCCAGGTGTTGAGTTGTCTATTTCTTGCCCAGGTTGAGTTGTCTATTTCTTGCCCAGGTGTTGAGTTGTCTATTTCTTGCCCAGGTGTTGAGTTGTCTATTTTCTTGCCCAGGTGTTGAGTGTCTATTTTCTTGCCCAGGTGTTGAGTTGTCTATTTCTTGCCCAGGTGTTGAGTTGTCTATTTCTTGCCCAGGTGTTGAGTTGTCTATTTCTTGCCCAGGTGTTGAGTTGTCTATTTCTTGCCCAGGTGTTGAGTTGTCTATTTCTTGCCCAGGTGTTGAGTTGTCTATTTCTTGCCCAGGTGTTGAGTTGTCTATTTCTTGCCCAGGTGTTGAGTGTCTATTTCTTGCCCAGGTGTTGAGTGTCTCTTTCTTGCCCAGGTGTTGAGTTGTCTATTTCTTGCCCAGGTGTTGAGTTGTCTATTTCTTGCCCAGGTGTTGAGTTGTCTATTTCTTGCCCCAGGTGTTGAGTTGTCTATTTTCTTGCCCAGGTGTTGAGTTGTCTATTTCTTGCCCCAGGTGTGAGATGTCTATTTCTTGCCCAGGTGTTGAGTTGTCTATTCTTGCCCAGGTGTTGAGTTGTCTATTTCTTGCCCAGGTGTTGAGTTGTCTATTTCTTGCCCAGGTGTTGAGTGTCTATTTCTTGCCCAGGTGTTGAGTTGTCTATTCTTGCCCAGGTGTTGAGTGTCTATTCTTGCCATGGTGTGAGTTGTCTATTTCTTGCCCAGGTGTTGAGTATGTCTATTTCTCTGCCAGGTGTTGAGTTGTCTATTTCTGCCCCAGGTGTTGAGTTGTCTATTTCTTGCCCAGGTGTTGAGATGTCTATTCTTGCCCAGGTGTTGAGTGTCTATTTCTTGCCCATGTGTTGAGTTGTCTATTTCTTGCCAGGTGTTGGTTGTCTATGTCTTGCCCCAGGTGTGAGTTGTATATTTCTTGCCCAGGTGTTTGAGTTGTCTATTTCTTGCCCAGGTGTTGAGTTGTCTATTTCTTGCCCAGGTGTTGAGTTGTCTATTTCTTGCCCAGGTGTTGAGTTGTCTATTTCTTGCCCAGGTGTTGAGTTGTCTATTTCTTGCCCAGGTGTTGAGTTGTCTATTTCTTGCCCAGGTGTTGAGTTGTCTATTTCTTGCCCAGGTGTTGAGATGTCTATTTCTTGCCCAGGTGTTGAGTTGTCTATTTCTTGCCCAGGTGTTGAGTTGTCTATTTCTTGCCCAGGTGTTGAGTTGTCTATTTCTTGCCCAGGTGTTGAGTTGTCTATTTCTTGCCCAGGTGTTGAGTTGTCTATTTCTTGCCCAGGTGTTGAGTTGTCTATTTCTTGCCCAGGTGTTGAGTTGTCTATTTCTTGCCCAGGTGTTGAGATGTCTATTTCTTGCCCAGGTGTTGAGTTGTCTATTTCTTGCCCAGGTGTTGAGTTGTCTATTTCTTGCCCAGGTGTTGAGTGTCTATTTCTTGCCCAGGTGTTGAGTTGTCTATTTCTTGCCCAGGTGTTGAGTTGTCTATTTCTTGCCCAGGTGTTGAGATGAAATATGAGACTATCACATCAAAGATGCATTATACCCAATTATCATTTCATCAAATCGAAATAAATACTGTATGAATAAAAGCCATTGATTTTTAATATGTTGCGATTTTTGCAACAAAGTGGTTTTGCATTTCACCGTCGGGATGTAATAGACCGTAAACATTCCAACCAAAGAAACACGTCTGATTTATTTCGCAAACAATTCACGTATAATGTTTATTGTTATATTTGTGTAATTATTACGGTAAATTATATATAGAATAATAAAAAGAAAACTAAGGAAGAAGAAGGAAACGGATTAAAGGAAAAAAAGGCAAAAAAGGAAGATAAAGAATAAGGCAACAAGAGGAGAACAAATAGTAGAAGAAGAAGAAGAAGAAGAAGAAGAAGAAGAAGAAGAAGAAGAAGAAGAAGAAGAAGAAGAAGAAGAAGAAGAAGAAGAAGAAAAAGAAGAAGAAGAAGACTACAAAAACCTACAATAAAGAGGGCAATTAAAAACCAATTATATCGAGTCATGTTTCGTTAAATTTAATTGTATCGTCCGAAAGATAATTCACACTGTCTGCGAAACGCTTATAATTTGAAATATGGACTACAATGATGAGAAAATCTACGGATATGAAAAATATGATCAATATATGATATGATAATCTACTGATACATAAATTAAGTACCAGATACGGTAGTACCGTCGCATTGTTTAAATGTCAACCCTCAATACGATATTAATCAAAGACGATTGTTTAATGGCAATTTAATGTTTGCCGTTAAACAATAGGAATTTTAAACAATGCGCAGTAAAACAAAGATTATATTGCACACAAATCGTCTTCGTTCTTTATTGAATTCGGAACAATTTAATTCAAAAAGAGCCTTCGTGAGTTGAATAAATATTATCAGATTCTGCTCACTAGAAATATACCGTTACATTTGCCATTGATACAAATAGAATATTTCACACGGGACACCCCGCTAAGTTGCATTATGGGTCACGCGACATTTAGATATGAATTTAATCGACGCATCTTTCGCATTGTTAAGCAAAGTTTGGAAATATTAAAATACAAGTCGTTATCTTTTTGGCGTCCGAATAACAATTCGATAAAATGAGATTCTTAAAATACTTGAACCAATTCCCATAGGAATAGAAAATTTAAAACAAAAATACGAGCGGGTCAATTATACATAGCACGACAAAAGATCAGCCCGTCACAAGAACGTAACATTTTTTGTTACTGTAGAATAGATGGTATAACTGGTAACTTTTATTTTTTAAAACTATTTTTAACTAATTAGTTATCTATATCTAAACGAATTTCAGAAACATATAACGCATAATACGTCATAAAGACCCTATAACCATAAACTGCTGGCCCTATTGCCTCATAATCCTTAACAAAAAGATGGAATTATTTGACCATTATGTTTAAGATCCGTCACAGTTAATGAACATTAAACGTTAACGTCCACCTGCTCATATGTTATAACGTTTTAAAATCATTTTAACAGCTGTTTAAGAGTAGGACATAGTTTCAAGTGTCAATTTTTACATAATTAAAACATTTTGGAAAGTTCTGTATGTAAAGCTATCTTGGAAATGACTCCATCGATACCTATCGGTAGCC
Source organism: Dreissena polymorpha (assembly GCF_020536995.1). Taxonomy (NCBI): domain Eukaryota; kingdom Metazoa; phylum Mollusca; class Bivalvia; order Myida; family Dreissenidae; genus Dreissena; species Dreissena polymorpha. The sequence goes on from NC_068356.1 coordinate 84,970,880, forward strand.
TATTGAATTCAACATTATTGTAACGCTTACCTACGAAGACTCACTGGATTCAGGGAAAAAGAAAAATAACCGTTTTTGCGTCGAATAAAGTTGGCTGCAACTTATAGTACATTTTTTTTACTCGTCAAAAAATATTGGGTGCGATATGCAAACAGCATAAAACCAGAACAGCGTGCGAGTAGCTCGGAGTCTGTTCAGGTTTTATGCTGTTTTCTGCTCATCAATATCTAAGGATTGGGCATGAAGCCTTTAAAACAGGAATTTAGTAATAAAGGTCTTTAATTAAATTTTACTTTCTTACTGACTACAAATGCGTCAAAATATGTATCTAAGTGGTAAAGGGTTAAAGGAATTATCTTTTTCGCAACGGAAACAGGCTAATCTGAGTACATACGTTACGCACAATTATTTAATCCGGTTTTCACAAAGTGTGTTTTATTTGGGTTAGAAGGCGCATGGAAAATCCATAACTATCAACTTGTTTGCATTGTGCGCATGTATTATTCAAATTTGAGATGCGATATAAATTGTCTTAATAGAACAATTAGGCGATTTCACTACATTCCACTAATGTTCATTTGATATCAGTTATAAGCATTGGTGGCTGAATTTAATGCTTAAGTACGATCATAATGATAATGGTGATGCTGATAAAAATAACATAAAAAACGTTTCGCACACCGGTAAATTGTAGGTTACGTTACAGTACCATGGTTATATTCCAATAAATAAGAGTAGATAAAGCCAATCCATCATCACAGAATTGTAAATCTTCGTTTTCTGGATCGCAAAGTTAGATCAATCACTCAGCGATATCAATCATCTTAGAACTTGATAAAGTCACTACAAATCTAAGAGTCGAGTTTAATCGTGGATCATTTCGTATTACCTTATCTTTCAATTAGTTGCATTCATTTTAGAACTATGCGGGCTCTAATTCTTCGACAAATTAAAACAATGAATTTTAAGCCGCTACATCGATTTTAACATCAAGAGTAGATCTCGAAGGCTTATGATGAAACCAATGAGTCAAGACGTTGTCAGTCAAAGTCTGATAAGTTAAAACGACGTAAGTCAGATTGTATGCGTATCAATGACAATGTAAATCTGAAGGATTTGGTCATGGTTTTATATTGTCATAACGCATACAGTATCATACCCAGGTGAGCATAAAGGGCGGTAATCCGTGATAACTTGTTCAC